>NC_056751.1:405766698-405961698 GCF_019279795.1 Protopterus annectens | reverse complement strand
CATCTACTATTTTTAGTCATGATGTTCCACTTTTAGTATTTCTTGCCGGAAATTACAATTTTTTCCAGTCAAATTTTTTTTTCTTCTGTTGTGCTTGGGCCAACCTTGAAATAAACTGGTACATGTAGTGATGAAAATATTATTTGTCCTCCACTGTATTTGATGATTAAGAAATAAAAACTAAAAATGCTATGAAATCATTTGTGTATGTCTCTTTACCACCTTCTTTGTCTACAATTTTGTATAATTTTTAAGTTGTCAACATTCTACCCATGAAAATACTGGTAAATTACAGTGATACAGCAAAAAGAAGTTGGTCATGTGCAAAGGTGAAGAATGTGGAGTCTGCATGCTGTCATCTACATAGGTATGGAAGTGGCTTATCATGTTAACTGTTCTATGCATTCTGTATTATAAACAGTAATAACTATTTATGTACTCATCAGTTGTGTCATGCTTGGCTTTGAGCAGCATCATTGGTCTTCACTGAAGCAGCATCACTGGTCTTCACTGATCAGAGGCTACTGCTAACTCTCTTCTCGTGGCAGAAATGAAGATAATTCCTTCCTATGTGCTAATACTTTGCCATTAGTTGTGTAACTGATCTTGACTTCAGACTACATCAGTAAGCAATTGTGACATAATTGAAATAAGGTAAACTTAATATGTTCTCTGTAACAGCTTTCATGACTCAGTGTGTAAGTGATGTGATGAGTCCATTCCAGTGCATGCAGTAGTGACTTAGAGGGTTGGATGCACTGTGAGTATTTTCTCTTTAATCTGCAACTATGTTCTCCTCAACAGGTAGATGTATAACATTTTCAGACTGATATCCCCAGATGAGATATTGAAATCTTTTGCTTGTTCGGATTGATCTTCTTCTCCTTCTCCCTTTCAGCTGTTCCTGTTAGGGGTCGCCACAGCGGATCATCTGTTTCCATTTCTTCTTGTCCTCCACATCTTGCTGTGTCATACCAACCCACCTGCATATCCTCTCTTACCAGATCCATAAACCTTATCTTAGGCCTTCCTCTTTTCCTCTTACCTGGCAGCTCCATCCTTAGCATCCTTTTCCCAATATACCCAGCATCTCTCCTCAGCACATGTCCAAACCAACACAATCTTGCCTCTCTGGCTTTTTCTCCAGACCATCCAACCTGAGCTGACTCTCTAATATACTGATTCCTAATCTTGTCCATCCTTGTCACACACAGTGCAAATATTAACATCTTTAACTCTGCCACGTTCAGCCCTGACTTCTGCCTTTTTGTTAGTGCCACCATCTCCAACCCATATAACATAGCTGGTCCCACTACCCTCTTGTAGACCTTCCCTTTCACTCTTGCTGGTACCCATCTGTCACAAAGCACTCCTGACACTCTTCTCCACTCATTCCACCCTGCATGTACTCTCTTCTTCACCTCTCTTCCACACTCACCATTACTCTGAACTGTTGATCCCAAGTATTTAAACTCATCCACCTTTGCCAACTCTACTCCCTGCATCCTCACCACTCCTCTCTCCTCCCTCTCATTCACACATATATATATTCTGTCTTAGTCCTGCTGACCTTCATTCCTCTCCTCTCTAGAGCATATCTCCACCTCTCCAGGGTCTCGTCAACCTAGTCCCTACTCTCACTACAGATCACAATGTCATCTGCAATTATCATAGTCCACGGAGCCTCCTGTCTGATCTCATCTGTCAACCTGTCCATCACCATTGCAAATAAGAAAGGGCTTAGAGCTGATCCTTGATGTAATCCCACCTCCACCTTAGACACATCCTTCAATCCCACCGCAGACCTCACCACTGTCACACTAACTACCCTCATACATGTCCTGTACCATTCTTAGATACTTCTCTGCCAATCCGGACTTCCTAATGCAGTACCACAACTCCTGTCTAAGGCACCCTGTCTTATGCTTTTTCTAAGTCCACAAAGACACAATGTAGCTCCTTCTGACCTTCTCTATGTTTCTCCATCAACACTCTCAGAGCAAATATCACATCTGTAGTACTCTTTCCTGGCATGAAACCATACTTCTTCTTTCGGCTTTACTGCTGATCACTAATCATCACCTCCCTTCTTGACCTAGCTTCCACTACTCTTTCCCATAACTTCATGATATGACTGATCAATTTTATCCCTCTGTAGTTACTACAACTCTGCACATCACCCTTATTCTTAAAAATTGGTACCAAAACACTTTGTCTTCATTCCTCAGGCATCCTCTCACTTTCCAAGATTTCATTAAACAATCTGGTTTAAAACTCTACTGCCATTTCTCCTCAGCACCTCCCTGCTTCCACTGGTATATCATATGGACCAACAGCCTTTCCATTTTTCATTTGATAATCTGTTGCACTTCCTGATTCACTATCCCCACATCATCCAACCTTCTTTCTCTATCATTCTCTTCATTCATCAGCCCCTCATAGTACTCTTTTCATCTGCTCAACACACTCTCCTCACTTGTGAGTACGTTTCCCTCACTATTCTTTATCACCCTTACCTGCTGCACATCTTTCCCAGCTCGGTCCCTCTGTCTAGCCAATCGGTACAGGTCCTTTTCTCCCTCCTTAGTGTCCAACCTTTTATACAACTGTCCATATGCCTTATCTTTAGCCTTCAACACCTCTCTCTTTGTCATGCGCCTCATCTCCTTATACTCCTGTCTACTTTCTTCATCTCTTTGACAATCCCATTTCTTCGCCAGACTCTTCCTCTGTATACTCTCTTGTACTTCCTCATTCCACAACCAGGTCTCCTTGTCCTCCTTCCTCTGTCCAGATGTCACACCAAGCACCTTTCTAGCTGTCTCCCTTACCAGCTGTGCTGTAGTTACCCAGCTATTCCGTAACTCTTCACTGTCCCCCAGTGCCTGTCTTAACTCTTCCCGGAACTCCACGTCACAATCACCCTTTTTCAACTTCCACCGTTTGATCCTTGGCACTGCTCTCACACTCCTCCTCCACTTCTTGATCAACAACGTCATACTACAGACCACCATTCTATGCTGCCTAACTGCACTTTCCCCGTCACCACTTTTCAGTCTCCAATCTCCTTCAGACTGGCCCTCCTGCATAGGATATAATCCACCTGTGTGTATCTTCCTCCACTCTTGTATGTCACTCTATGCTCCTCCCCCCTCTTCTTAAAATAAGTATTCACCACAGCCATGTCCATCCTTTTCATAAAATCCACTACGATCTGACCTTCTGCATTCCTCTTTATAACACTGTACCTACCCATTACTTCCTCATCCCCTCTACCAACATGCCCATTGAAATCCGCTCCAATCACCAGTCTCTCATCCTTGGGTACACTCACCACCACTTCATCCAACTCACTCCAAAATTTTTCTTTCTTATCCATCGCACACCCAACTTGTGGAGAATATGCACTAACAACATTCATCATTACACCATCAATTTCGAGCTTCATAAATATCACTCTATCCAAAACTCCTTTCACCTCCAAAACACTCTTGGCATACTGTTCCTTCAGGATAACCCCCCTACTCCATTTCTCCTCCCATCCACAACATGATAGAACAATTGCCTCCTATACACCTGGCCTTACTCCCCTTCCATCTTGTCTCTTGCATGCACAATATATCAACCTTCCTTCTCTCCATCATATCAGTTAGCTCTTTCTCCCTATACCAGTCATACTGCCAATATTCAAAGTTGCTACCCTCGCTACTACACTCCTAACCTTCCTCCTCTCTTCCTGCCTTCGGGCATGTCTTCCCCCTCTCCTTCTCCTTCGGTCAACAGTAGCCCAATTTCTGCCAGCACCCTGTTGGCTAACAGTACTGGTGGTGGTCGTTGCTAACCCAGGCCTTGACCAATCTGGTATGGAAATGCCACAAGTACTGTTAGCCAACAGGGTGCTGGCAGAAATTGGGTTACTGTTGGCTGAAGGAGAAGAAGAGGGGGACAGCTTGTTCTGATTGATATCAGTCTGTAAATAGTGTACAGTTATCTGACATATTTCACTGATGACCCCATACAGACTGACTTACTTGCAACCTTGGTTAATGCAGAGATACAGAGAATAAAACTATGATAGGAATGGTTATCCTTCATTGCATGTTAAATGTTCTTGCCATCCACCTCCATCCCGCTCAGTTCCTTTTTCACTGCGTTTTTCATTTCCCTTTTGAACATTCCTTCAACTGTGAGCTGTGGTTTCACATAATACTGCATTGAAATGGAGCACATCACTTAAGCAGAGATAACTCAAAATGTACCACATATATAAGGCAAGACAGCCACAACTTCAGTTGAGTTAATATTCAGTGAAAAACACAAATAAATAAATTAAATGCAGTACTATATTCAAAAGAGCAGATAAAAGTGTACTTAAATTCACTTATACATCCAGCTGATTTTAGGTAGATGTTAGCCGGCCAAAGCTCTGATACTAAGCAGAGATAACTCAAAATGTACCACTTATATAAGGCAAGACAGCATGTCAGTGATGAGCTGAAACTACTCCCCACTGCTATCAATGGCTACACACAAATTCAAAAAAGTACTCTGTAGAGAGACAGCCACAACTTCAGTTGAGTTAATATTCAGTGAAAAACACAAATAAATAAATTAAATACAGTACTATATGCAAAAGAGCAGATAAAAGATAACTTAAATTCACTTATATGTCCAGCTGATTTCAGGTAGATGTTAGCTGGCCAAAGCTGTGATATTAAGCAGAGATAACTCAAAATTTACCACTTATATAAGGCAAGACAGGATGTCAGTGATGAGCTGAAACTAGCCCCCACTGCTGTCAATGGCTACACAGAAATTCTAAAAAGTACTCTGTAGAGACATAGCCACAACTTCATTTGAGTTAATATTCAGTGAAAAACACAAATAAATTAAATACAGTACTATATGCAAAAGAGCAGATAAAAGTGTACTTAAATTCACTTATACGTCCAGCTGATTTCAGGTAGATGTTAGCTGGCCAAAGCTCTGATATTAAGCAGAGATAACTCAAAATATACCACTTATATAAGGCAAGACAGGATGTCAGTGATGAGCTGAAACTACCCCCCACTGCTATCAATGACTACACAGAAATTCTAAAAAGTTATCTACAGAGAGAGAGAGCCACAACTTCAGTTGAGTTAATATTCATTGAAAAACACAAATAAATAAATTAAATAGAATACTATATGCAAAACAGCAGATAAAGGTGTACTTAAATTCACTTATATGTCCAGCTGATTTCAGGTAGATGTTAGCTGGCTGAAGCTCTAATATTAAGCAGAAGAAGCTCTGATATTAAGCAGAAATAACTCAAAATGTACCACTTATGTAAGGCAAGACAGGATGTCAGTGATTTGCTGAAACTACCCCCCAATGCTATCAATGGCTACACAGAAATTGTAAAAAGTACTCTGTAGAGAGACAGTCACAACACAACTTCAGTTGAGTTAATATTCAGTGAAAAACACAAATAAATAAATTAAATACAGTACTATATGCAAAAGAGCAGATAAAAGTGTACTTAAATTCACTTATACATCCAGCTGATTTCATGTGCTTGTTAGCCGGCCAAAACTCTGATATTAAGCAGAGATAACTCAAAATGTACCACTTATATAAGGCAAGACAGCATGTCAGTGGTGAGCTGAAACTACTTCCCACTGCTATCAATGGCTTCACAGAAATTCTTAAAAATACTCTGCAGAGAGAGAGCCACAACTTCAGTTGAGATAATATTCAGTGAAAAACACAAATAAGTAAATTAAATACAGTGCTATATGCAAAAAAGCAGATAAAAGTGTACTTAAATTCATTTATATGTCCAGCTGATTTCAGGTAGATGTTAGCCGGCCAAAGCTCTGATATAAAGCAGAGATAACTCAAGATGTACCACTTATATAAGGCAAGACAGGATATCAGTGATGAGCTGAAACTACCCCCCACTGCTAAAAATGGCTACACAGAAATTGTAAAAAGTACTCTGTAGAGAGACAGTCACAACACAACTTCAATTGAGTTAATTTTCAGTGAAAAACACAAATAAATAAATTAAATGCCATACTATATGCAAAAGAGCAGATAAAAGTGTGCTTAAATTCACTTATACGCCCAGCTGATTTCAGGTAGATGTTAGCCGGCTAAAGCTCTGATATTAAGCAGAGATAACTCAAAATGTACCACTTATATAAGGCAAGACAGGATGTCAGTGATGAGCTGAAACTACCCCCCACTGCTATCAATGGCTACACAGAAATTCTAAAAAGTACTCTGTAGAGAGAGATCCACAACTTCAGTTGAGTTAATATTCAGTGAAAAACACAAATAAATAAATTAAATACAGTACTATATGCAAAAGAGCAGATAAAAGTATACTTAAATTCACTTATACGTCCATCTGATTTCAGGTAGATGTTAGCCGGCCAATGCTCTGATATTAAGCAGAGATAACGCAAAATGTACCACTTATATAAGGCAAGACAGCATGTCAGTGATGAACTGAAACTACCCCTCACTGCTATCAATGGCTACACAGAAATTCTAAAAAGTACTCTGTAGAGAGACTGCCAAAACTTCAGTTGAGTTAATATTCAGTGAAAAACACAAATAAATAAATTAAATACAGTACTATATGCAAAAGAGCAGATAAAAGTGTACTTAAATTCCCTTATACATCCAGCTGATTGCAGGTTGATGTTAGCTAGCCAAAGCTCTGATATTAAGCAGAAATAACTCAAAATGCACCACTTATATAAGGCAAGACAGGATGTCAGTGATGAGCTGAAACCACCCCCACTGCTATCAATGATTACACAGAAGTTCTAAAAAGTACTCTGTAGAGAGACTGCCACAAATTCAGTTGTGTTAATATTCAGTAAAAAATACAAATAAATAAATTAAATACAGTACTATATGCAAAAGAGCAGATAAAAGTGTACTTAAATTCACTTATATGTCCAGCTGATTTCAGGTAGATGTTAGCCGGCCAAAGCTTTGATATTAAGCAGATATAACTCAAAATATACCAGTTATGTAAGGCAAGACAGGATGTCAGTGATGAGCTGAAACTACCCTCCACTGCTATCAGTGGCTACACAGAAATTCTAAAAAGTAGTCTGTGGAGAGACAGCCACAACTTCAGTTGAGTTAATATTCAGTGAAAAACACAAATAAATAAATTAAATGCATTACAATATGCAAAAGAGCAGACAAAAGTGTACTTAAATTCCCTTATACGTCCAGCTGATTTCAGGTAGATGTTAGCCGGTCAAAGCTCTGATATTAAGCAGAGATAACTCAAAATGTACCACTTATATAAGGCAAGACAGGATTTCAGTGATGAGCTGAAACTACTCCCACTGCTATCAATGGCTACACAGAAATTCTAAAAAGCACTCTGTAGAGAGACAGCCACAACTTCAGTTGAGTTAATATTCAGTGAAAAACACAAAGAAATAAATTAAATACAGTACTATATGGAAAAGAGCAGATAAAAGTGTACTTAAATTCACTTATATATTCAGCTGATTTCAGGTAGATGTTAGCTGGCCAAAGCTATTTATATCTTCTCACCTAACCATTTAGGTCAAGCAACTTCCAAAATTACTTTGGCTAAATAGATTACTGACTGGATTTCACTGGCTTATTTTCAGAATTTTTTTTCAGACTTCAGAAAGTTTGGAATTGCTTTGTCCTCCTAGAGCCCTCTCTACCAGATTTATGGCTACCTCATCTATTATTTCTTCCTTAGCTTCAATTGCTGATATTTGTGGTGGAGCCACTTGGCCAAAGGCTTGTACTTTCGTCACACATTACAGTTTGGACACGGTCTCCAGAAGCAGGGCTTCATTTGGACTAAGAGTCCTCCAACATATCCTTCCTTGAAAGCCACTCAAGAGTTAAGTAGCTGGGGATTCTCACCCATCTGTGAAGAAGAATGAAGGGGACATCAGATTTAGGAGTTATGTAGTTACCATAACTTGGTATCTGTGTTGTCCACTTCATTCTTCCTCATCTTTCCTCCCAGCCATTTCCGGCCTTGTCATTTCTGTGAAGATCTTTGAATAATTTTGGAAACTTCAGGTTTGAGGATTGAGCCTCAGACTTTCTAGCATCTGTCCTGTATCTCTAACTCTGTAAGCAATAGGGCAGCAAATGAGTTCTGTGGAACTGGGGTTGGTTTAGTGCATTATGGGAAGAGGGAGGTTCATAGGGTCATACTAGGCTATCTACCCTAGGGCATTTATAAGCCTAGCCAGAGTGTGTTTGGCTTTCGCCACCCATTTTAAATTAATTTTGCTATGCCCTTTTTCGATGTTAGTAAACTGTGCCTCTGTCTAACAGTGACACAGAAGTGATACCCGGGGTAAACCTACGATCTTCCATCCACTCATCAAGATTCCTCTTGAAGAGAGTCAATGAGGGACTCTGCCTAACCTGGACTGGGATTTTATTCCAGAGTGAAGGGAGCCTCTGGGTTATGAATCTGTCCCTCCAGCATGTCCTATTTATTTCAGTGCTGAGGTTCAAGTCTCTCGAGCGCATAGCTCGACGGGATTTGGATTTTCTGAGGTGCAGCATGTCCATTAATTCTGGATTGGACATGGCTTTATACGTCAGGCAGAGATCGCCTCTGAGCAGGCGGTATGCCACTGAGTAGAGCTGGAGTTTCTTTAACCGGGCAGCATATGGCATCTGTTTGAGCCCTTTGATCCTCTTGGTGAGGTACTTTTGGGGTCTTTCCAGTTGCTGCAGGTGTCTGGTAAGGTACATCCCAAAAGGGGCATTGTACTCAATTATGGGCCTGATGAGGGATGAGTAAAGAGGCACGATGACCTCCCCTGATCTAGATGTGAATCCTTTCATGATTAGGTGGGCTATATAAAATGTTTTTCTAACCACTTTGGCCAAGTGGTTGTCAAATGAGAGATTGCTATCAACTTGGGTCCCCAGGTCCCTAATTACTTCTTTCGTACTTAATGGATTACCACCTATGTGGTAATTTGTGGGCACTTTGTTTTTGCCAAAGGGGATGACTACACACTTTTTGGCGTTTAGCTTGAGGCCATGGCTCTGGCACCAGTTGTCTGTTTCTGTGAGGCCCTTTTGGAGGATGCTTGTGTTGGCTGGAGAGTCGATTTTGGCACCCAGTTTGCAGTCATCTGCGGACTTGGTCAGCCACAGTCCTTCCGTGTTAGCCTGTACCTCCGAGAAATATATACCGAACAAGAGAGGTCCCAGGACTGAGCCTTGTGGGATGCCACTTGTAACTAGTTTGGAGTCTGACACGGCTCCAGCAATTCTAACCATGTGGGTTCTGTCCTTGAGCCAGTTTGCAACCCATCTAGTGACATAGGGGTTTATATTTAAGCTGGTGAGCTTATCTATAATGCCCGAGTGGGGTATTGTATCGAAGGCTTTTGCGAGGTCCAGGTAGGCTGTGTGGACCAACTTCCCCTCATCAATGGCCTTGGTGACTGTTTCAAAGAAATCAACCAGGTTTAAGAGGCAGGATCTGCCATTAACAAAGCTGAACTGGGTAGGATCCAGTGTCTGTAGGTCCCCAATATCTTTATTTATGAGGTCCATGATGATCCTTTCCATAGCTTTGCAGACCAAGCTAGTCAGGCTTATGGGGCGATAGTTTCCAGGTTCCATTGAGGCACCACCTTTGTGGAGAGGGACCACTGTTGCTGTACGCCACTCTTTGGGTACATATCCTGTAGTAAGGCTGAAACTGAACAGTAGTTTTATGTTTGGGTTTAGCTCTTCTTGGAGTTCATGTAAGACGCAGCGTGGGACACCGTCTGGTCCCATTGATGCTGTGTTTTTTGCTTTGGAGAGGGCGGCTCTTACCTGAGCATCTGAGATGTCAGGGGGGCAGCACTCTGCTGGGATAGATATTTGCCCTTTTGGTGGGGGGGGAGTTTGCTCTGAACCTGTCAGCTAGGATGTTGGCAATGTCTGTGGGTTTGGTGTATTTTTTGTCATTTTGGACTAATTCTGAGCATATCTGGGAATTCCCACCCAGGTTCCTAACATAACTAAAGAAAGCCTTGTGATTATCCTTAGTGTCCTGTGCAATTTTTCTCTCAAAGCTGGCGTTAGAGACGATATTATGAGTGCCTGTAGTTTTTTATTAATACTGATCAGAGATGCCTTCCTTTTTGGGATTTTGCTCTATCATGTAGTAGCTTCCTCCTTCTATTTTATAGTTTGTTTATGGCTGGGGTCCATCAGACAGGACGTCTGCCTTTGGAGGATTGGGTCTTGGTTTTATTTGGGATTGCATGATCCATGCATTCCCGAAGGTGTTCATTGAATGCGTTTATAAAGGATTCTGCGGTCTGGGCTGTATTTTCCACAGGCCCGAGGGCTTTGAAGGATTCCACCTCGGTTTTGAGGAGTGTGAAATTTGCTTTAGAGAAGTTTTTCATTGTGGTTTTCTGGGTAGGGGGAGGGGTTGGGATGTGAATATCCAGTGAGATTAGTTTATGGTCTGATCTTACCAGTGAGGGATACACTTCTGGTCTGGAGCATAGAGTCCCCATGTTGGTGATGATCAGGTCCAGTATGTTTTCCCCTCTTGTGGGAGTGGTAACAAGTTGTTCCATAGCGTTTGAGTTTATAAATTCTAGGAACCTGTGGGCTAGGGTGTTGGAGCTAGAGTAATGTTCCTAGTCTATGTTTGGTGAGGAAGAATGAAGTGGACAACACAGATGCCAAGTTATCGTACGTACATAACTCTTAATTTGTGTGTTAGCTTCTCATCACTATCTGTTCCTTTAGCGAACATACATGTCAGAATAGAACCTTTTTGTAAAGAAGCTAAGCAAGGTCTTGACAAACTTCCACAAATGAACTTGTTCCATGGATCTTTAGGAATTGATTCATCTGTAGGGAAATTAGAAATTCTGTTTCTGGACTCATTCCACACAGACCTAGAATACAGATGCCTTTTATTCCAGTGGATGGGAGAGTTTCTTTATGCTTTTTCCATCTTTTCCAGTGTTAAGGACTCTCCATGAATAAATGTGGTGACCCTCTTTTTGTCTCGTGCATAGATACATACATGCATACATACATACATAAAAATATTTCAAGCACAGGCATTAATGCACTTCTAGTCTGCCAGTATACCAAAATGGTTGATCTGATGTGATTTTCATTTAGTCCTCAACAAATGGGTTTGGATCAAACCTTTGGATCCAACTCAGCCACTTTCTTTATATTCTAGGATCTGATTCTCAAGCTCCTCCCTTAACCATAATGCCCCTGACTACTGTGTTATCTCATATCTCATTTGCTGCTGTTCAGGATCAGTTGGGATTGTGATTTCTCGAGCTCATAGTAGGTATAGTGAGTAAATTCAACTGTTTTTTTCTTCTACTTAATTTTTCTTCTTGTGTAGTTATTAATATCTCCCTTACCTCTATTCCAAACTTTTCTTACCATGAATTAAGGTTCTTTTCTTGGTAATCTTAGCTACCATTGCTGGTAACTTCACCTTTTATTACGTCGTTCTGAGGTAGTGTACTGTGATCTCCATATATATAATACACTTTACAATTTGTGCACGACATTCTGATTTTCGGCAGCATATCTGCTGACAGAATGTCGTTCGCACAAACAGTAGTAAACCAGTTTATATATATATATATATATATATATATATATATATATATATATATATATATATATATATATATATACATATGTATATACATGCATACACACACATATAATATACAGTATATAGTTAAACTTTTTTCTGAACTCTAACCTTTGCGGCTTTTCAGTATGGCTGATAAGCCAACTGGTTTTAAAAAGTGTACTTCCTGTGGGTATAAGATCCCCAACTCTGATGTCCACAGGGAGTGTATTTCTTGTCTGCCTCCTTTTCCAGTTGTGGGCATTTAATGCCAGGGCCATTAGCAACAAGATAAACAAACTTATATTAAAGGGTCTCCTTCCAGCTTCTGCTCCTTCTGCTGGTAATTCTTCATCAGGGGTTCAAACCCACTCTCAAAAGTTAAAGAAGCCCAGGCAGCACTGAAAACACTCCTCTAAGTGGTCTCCTCTTTCAGCACCTTCTTCTGAACCTCCTAAGAAGGTCTCAAAGAACTAAGATCTGAAGTCTTTGGATCCTGACATCTAGTTTTACACAGTCTTTCCGTCTCTGTACTCCAAAATTTTCCCCAGAACCGGTGTCCCCGAGGTTAAGGTCTCTCTTTCTCCAGGAGATGCCTAAAAAGTCTTCCAGGCTGCCATCTACTTCTTCTTCAGTTAGGTCCTCCTAAAGTCTTTTTCAGTCAGAGGTGGATAGGATGATGAAAAAATTTCTCAGAACACAGATCCAGATGGGGTCATGTCGACTCCATCTCCCATCTGAACTGTGAGCCTTAAACCTTCCTTCCAGCCTGTTGTTGATCCTTCTACAATGTGTCCTGCCATTTTGGAGTGCCAGGATCTGAGATTCCCAAGACTCAAACTGTCGGATCCAAAGATTCATCTTTCTTCTACTCTGGCGGCTTCTCTGATCTGATCAGCTCCTACCCCCTTGGAGCATGATGGTTCTCGAAGCTGAACTGTCAGAGGGATTGACTTTGACTCTGAAGTTTTCAGAGCTGTTGCTTCCCCCTTTGGGATTCAGCATTAGACAGCTCAGCTCTGACTCCTCCCTCTGAGTGCAGGGTCGGGGAGGGCCTGGAATCATCTGTGCTGAGAGCTTCAACTCTGTTTGGATTGTCCTCAGCTTCTGCTGGTCCTTCTGCCTTCGAGGTGGTAGGAAGGGTTTTATCTTACCCCAGAGCAGTTTTGACTCTTGTGTCTTCAGATCCAATCTCTGTTCCCTCACTGGCTCCTGTGTCTCATCCGACACCTCAGGGACATGTGCTTCCAAGCACTTCCTGCCAGGGAACTTCCCACTTCTTACGACACCTCTCCAGAGCACCCCACTGAAGAGGCTCCTGAAAGAGGTCAAGCAGAAGGTGGCACTTGGCTTCCTCACAGGAACCCCTCACAGAAGACATTGATTTTGATGAAGGGGAATGGTCCCCTAGATCTCCAAATGAGGTTGCCTTATTTGGAGACATCTTAGAGATCATTTGCCAGAAAGGTGGTTGGGCTTCCCAAACCCCATCCCAAGAGGAATTGGTGCTCTTGGAAGCCTTTGGGTCTGGACCATCTACTCCTTGGGTTACCCCACCTGCAGATGAGCTTATAGACCTTGTCTCCCATAGGGTATGGAAGGAACCAGACTCTGTGGAACTGATCCTCAAATGCCCAGGCAAGATTTTGAGCACTCCCATCGACAGACAACACTGGACCAAGGGAATTCCTATAGGTGCCATGGTTGTTGCGGCAGCCAGTAAAAAGGAGCTGGCTGAACAGAGCTCCACTATCCATCCCCCTAATAAGGACCCTAGGGTGATGGACAGGTTTGAGAAGCAAGTGTATGCGTCCGAGACGTTTGACTCATGGTTGCCGAATTACTTGACATATTTCACTTGGTTACAGAGGGACTTAGTTAAGGAACTCTCTAACTCTACCCCTGAGTCCATGTCCACAAAGGAAGAGAAGTCTTTTTCCTCATGACTGGCAATCCATTACTAATGTGTCCATGAGGTCAATCTCACATGCAGCTGAAGGTTCCTCACGGGTGGCTTGTTCAGGCATAGCTATTAGGCGACATGCCTGGATGCAGCTGTGAGACTTTGTGGAGCCCTTCAAGGTGTCATTCATCAATGATCATTTTGATGGATCTTGCTTGTTTGGGCTAACAATGAAAGAGACATTGTCCCTCAGTGAGAATGATGGAAAGACCTTATCTGCCAGGGCAATCCACTTTTCTACCCTGCAGAGACCCTTTTCAAGAAACTAAAGTAGTGGTAAAAAGGACCTTTCCAAGAATTATGTGGAGACTTTTCCCCTGGAAATAGAAGAGGGAATAGCTACAATGGAAGAGTCTGCCCATGTAGCAGAGGAGGTCCACAGAATCAAGGGCCTCAAGATTCCTTTTCAGACAGATATTTTCTGCACTCCTGAAAGGTTGCCTGAGTGTCCCTGTCTGGAGGCAGATGTGGGGTGCTTGTCCTTGCACCTAAAAGCCTGGATAGCCATAACAAAAGATTCATGGGTGCAAAGTATAATATCCAGAGAATATTTCATTCCCTTTTTACAAGTTCCCCAAAGACAAAGGAAATGTCTCCCTGATATTCCACCCAATCAAAGTGAGTTAGCAGCTCTAAAGATTCAAATGTTGCTGGACAAAAGAGTTATCCAAGAAGCCCCTCCAGACCAAAGAGGATCCAAAATCTACTCAAGGTTCTATTTAGTGCCAAAGAAAATAGGGGACGTGAGAGCCATTTTGGATCTCAATTATCTGAACCAGTCTGTAAAGACTTCTAAATTCTGGATGGTTATGGTTTGGTCCATTCTGCCCCTCCTGTGGAAGATGACAAGATGTGCTGTATCCATCTTCAAGATGCATATTATCACAGCAAAATGAACAAGTTGTCTCAAAGATACCTACTATTCTGGCTGGGAACCAGTCATTATCAGTTCAAAGCCCTGCCCTTTGGTCTCAACACAGCCCCCAGGGTGTTCACCAAATGCATGGCAATGGTAGCAAGTCATCTTTGACTGCCAGGATTCAGAGTGTTTCCTTACTTAGACGACTGGCTCCTTACTGCACTAACCAGACATCTTCTGGAAACAGGCAGGGGTTACTTACTGCAATTATCCCACTCTCTGGGAATTACGATCAATCTGGCCAAGTCACAACTACAACCAGTTCAAGTCTTGGAATTACAGGGGCTTGTCTAGGTACAGGAAAGTGTTTAGCTCTTCTGCCTCAAAACAGAGTTTTTGCTTTGAAATCACATGTCAGACAGGTTCTTTCTTATCAATCTCCCCCAGCAAAAATGGTACTCATAAAGCCCTAGGGTTTGTGGCTGCTGCAATAACTTCAATATCCACTGCTCATTTTCATTTGAGAATTCTTCAATGGACTCTAGCAGTGCAATGGTCTTTTCATCGATACCCCTCACATCTGATAAAATTATCACAGGTTTTAGGAAACCCCCTACTGTAGTGGATGCATTCTGAAGAGATTTGTCAGGGATGTCCATTTATTTTTCCTCCCTCAAACACCACATTGACCATAGACGCCTCCCATTTGGGGTGGGGGGGCATTACTTGGAAAGGACCATTCAAGGCATGTGGTTCACAGAAGAGACCAATTTGCTTATAAATGTCCTGGAGACGCCAGAGCTGCATCTAGCATTGCAGGCCCTTCAGAGCTCTCTTCCACTAGGAACTATTCCTTTTCAAATGGACAACATGTCAGTAGTCTGGTACATCAACAAACAGGCCCCTTTGCCAAGAAGCAATGAGGGTTTGACAGTTGGTGATCTCCACCAACCTATTTCTTGTGGTGATGCAAATACCAGGGAAATCCAACATCTTAGCGGATAAGCTCAGCAGAATCATTCTGACGCCTCATGAATGGTTTCTGAGTCATTTAGTGGCAAATATGTCAGTAGTCTTAGCCCCACTAGAAGAAGCAACATCCTTGACCTGATTATTACTAACATGGGCAGCCGTTGCTCTACATCAGTAGTCAATTCCTCCCTGGTTAGATGGAAATCCACATCTTACCCACACCCCTTGTAAAGGTATCCTTCATGAAAAACTTCTCCAAAGCTGACTTTAGTCTCCTAAAAACTAAGGTGGGTAACTTCATGGCACCCATGCCAATGAAAAATAGATGCATGACTACCGAATCATACACCAATGCAGTGTACGAACACGTACATAAATGCATGGAACTAGCCATACCCAACAGAAACCCAACAGAAACAAGACGTTCTCCTCCAAAATAAGGAAGGCAGTCTGGTGGTCCCCTGCCATTAATAAACTCTACAAAAGAAGGAAGAAACTGTTGCAGAAAAACGTGAAGTCCCAAGACTGGAAAAATTTCCTGATTAGCCTCAACAAAAAGTTGACATCCCTCATCAAAACCTCCAAAGCCAACTATGAAGGCACAATTGCAGCAGACACTAAAAACAACCACAAAGCCTTCTTTAGTTATATCAAGAATCTCCTTGGCAATACCCAGACTTGCTCAGAGTTACTGCACGATGGTACCTCCTATACCGAGCCAACAGATACTGCCAACATACTGGCCGACAGATTCAGTGCCAACTTTACCCCTGTCCCCCACCAAAGGACCAATCTCAATACTGGAAGCTTGCCAGGCATCCTGCATTACTACAGCACAGTTAAAGCTGCATTGTCTAAGGCCAAGAATACATCATCCATGGGACTTGGCAATATGCCAAAAAAAAAACAAAATAAAATGCAAAATACCAACAAAACCAAAATCCAAAGCACAGAACGAGATGAAAAACCAACAGCAAATAGCGTACTCAAATTTTAATACCCGCTTTCGTCACAAGACTTCCTCAGAATGCAAAAAAATCATTACCAACAAGCCTTTAAATATCCATACTAATTACATACAAATTGGCAATAAAAAATCATTAACACACAACTTTATACATATTAATAAATATACACTGTATAATTAAATAAACGAAGACATGATATTACTTTCCTTATCAATGTGTAACTTTCTGTATTTTAAAAAACATTTTACATTAATGGTATCATTCAGACCTGGAAATTTGTCTGAATTTAATTTAATTTGCCAAATAGCCTCACGCTGTTCCAGATAATTTTTGTAATCACCTGCTCTCAAATCAGAATGTACAACTTCTAAAACAGAAAATAAAAATTTTTTAAAAGAAGTGCAAACAACTGAATGTTTAAAAAGAGCACTGTTTTCATCCCTAGTTTTAATACTATAAATGTGCTCCCTTATCCTGGTTTTAAGACATCTAGTCGTCATGCCAACGTAAAAAGCTGAGCACCCTGAACACAAACTAATATAAACAACCCCTTTGGAATTGCAATCAACGTAACCTGGAACCTTAATAGTTCTGTCAATGGTCTCTATCTTGATGTAAGGACCTTCTGAAACAAACCTGCACATATTGCAAGTATGGCAACAATGCATACCAGTTTTATTCGTGTGTAAATTAATTTGACCAAAATCATGAAATTCCAGAATTTTCTTCAAATTATTATGATTCCTAAAAACAAAAGATGGTTGGTTCCCCACAATTTTTTGTATGTCATTGTTGCCATTAATGATCCTCCAATTATTAGTGACAATTTGTCTAATCTGACCCCCATCAGAACTCATATCTAATGAACACATAATGTGTTTATTGATGTCGTTCTTTTTAATATTGTCTAACCTGTTGTCAATTGTAACTGACAAAATAGGATGATCTAGTAAAGCTTTAAATGAGATAGAACGTCTACTTAAAATCTCATCCTTTGTCCTAAATAGTTCAGTGATGCAATATCCTCTCTGACTAAATAAAGAAATAATTGTATTGAATTCATCAATTAGATCACAAAATTTTGAGGTCATGCGACTAGCTCTTATAAATTGACCGCGAGGAATGTTTTTAACAACATGCTTTGGATGATTGCTCAAATAATGCAGGTACCCATTTGTAAAGGTCTCTTTGCGGTAAATCCTGCTGTGAAGTCTAGATTCTGTTTTGTCCCAATAAAGAAACACAACATCCCTTGGTAAATTTCAAATAGTCAGAGGATGAGTTAATTTCTGAAACTAAAAAATCAACAGTGGAAGAATCTCCCTCTATTACAAAAAATAAATCGTCAATGAAACGACAATAAAACTTAATGTTAAACTTCCGGTTTAGAATGGGCAAAAACTCAAACTCCCACCAAGCCATGACTAAATTAGCAAAAGCTGGTGCAGCAGGAGACCCCATGGCCACCCCCTTCTTTTGTCTGTAATAAGTTTGTCCCAATAGGAAAAAGTTGTTCTCCAAAATGATTTCCAAAAATAACCTGATGGTGGAAATAGCATTTGTAGTCAACCCAATATTTTTGGTAAATAAAAAATCACAGACAGCATCTATCCCTGAGATGTGCGGAATGCATGTATATAAAGAGACAACATCAATAGTAAAGATAATGTGCCTCATGGGATCAAACCCACCTTCCTGCAAAAATGACCCAAATTTGCTTAAAAAATGCCACAAGTCTTTAATAAATGAAATTTCACCAGCCAAAATCGGCCCCAACACAGCATCAACCACCAAAGAAATCCCCTCAGTAACAGAATGTGGTGAAGAAACAATGGGTCTGAGGGGAGGATCATTAATGTTCTTATGTGTTTTGGGTATACCAAAAATAACTCCAATACGTGGCTCGTGAACTATGCAAAACTCATAAATGTCTCGAGTAATGTCACCTGTCATGAATAGTGCGTATAACTCAGAATGAATAAAACGGTCCCTGCGTTTGATCTCATAAAGACTGATACTTTCATACTCATCACTATTACTGATGATATCCAGCATTTTATTGCTGTAAGCCTCTTGGCTCATGATGACTATGTTGCCCCCCTTATCACTTTTCATAAACCTAAAATCTTTACATAGTGACTTTAGATTTTGGAGGGCCATCCTTTCATCCCTATTCAGGTTGTTAGTAGTGTAACTTTTGTTGTTCAGAACTCGAGTAATGTCCTGAATGCATTGTTCCTCGAAAACCTTAATGGTGTGGTGCAAGTGGGGGGTGAAATCTGAAGGTTTAATCAAAACCTTGTTTATATGGTCTTTATCTGATAAAAAATTCATTAAGTAAGATAAATTCAATTTTCTGGTGAATTTCTTTATATCAATAATTGTGTTGCCATTAATGTAAAATGTTTTTTAAAATACAGAAAGTTACACGTTGATAAGGAAAGTAATATCATGTCTTCGTTTATTTAATTATACAGTGTATATTTATTAATATGTATAAAGTTGTGTGTTAATGATTTTTTTATTGTTTATGAAAAGTGATAAGGGGGGCAACATAGTCATCATGAGCCAAGAGGCTTACAGCAATAAAATGCTGGATATCATCAGTAATAGTGATGAGTATGAAAGTATCAGTCTTCATG
The DNA here is from genome assembly GCF_019279795.1 of Protopterus annectens. Lineage (NCBI taxonomy): Eukaryota > Metazoa > Chordata > Ceratodontiformes > Protopteridae > Protopterus > Protopterus annectens. The sequence goes on along the minus strand of NC_056751.1, from coordinate 405,942,644 downwards.
AGATCAAACGCAGGGACCGTTTTATTCATTCTGAGTTATACGCACTAATCATGACAGGTGACATTACTCGAGACATTTATGAGTTTTGCATAGTTCACGAGCCACGTATTGGAGTTATTTTTGGTATACCCAAAACACATAAGAACATTAATGATCCTCCCCTCAGACCCATTGTTTCTTCACCACATTCTGTTACTGAGGGGATTTCTTTGGTGGTTGATGCTGTGTTGGGGCCGATTTTGGCTGGTGAAATTTCATTTATTAAAGACTCGTGGCATTTTTTAAGCAAATTTGGGTCATTTTTGCAGGAAGGTGGGTTTGATCCCATGAGGCACATTATCTTTACTATTGATGTTGTCTCTTTATATACATGCATTCCGCACATCTCAGGGATAGATGCTGTCTGTGATTTTTTATTTACCAAAAATATTGGGTTGACTACAAATGCTATTTCCACCATCAGGTTATTTTTGGAAATCATTTTGGAGAACAACTTTTTCCTATTGGGACAAACTTATTACAGACAAAAGAAGGGGGTGGCCATGGGGTCTCCTGCTGCACCAGCTTTTGCTAATTTAGTCATGGCTTGGTGGGAGTTTGAGTTTTTGCCCATTCTAAACCGGAAGTTTAACATTAAGTTTTATTGTCGTTTCATTGACGATTTATTTTTTGTAATAGAGGGAGATTCTTCCACTGTTGATTTTTTAGTTTCAGAAATTAACTCATCCTCTGACTATTTGAAATTTACCAACGGATGTTCAGGGCTGCAGGCCAATTTTTTGGATGTGTTTCTTTATTGGGACAAAACAGAATCTAGATTTCACAGCAGGATTTACCGCAAAGAGACCTTTACAAATGGGTACCTGCATTATTTGAGCAATCATCCAAAGCATGTTGTTAAAAACATTCCTCGCGGTCAATTTATAAGAGCTAGTCGCATGACCTCAAAATTTTGTGATCTAATTGATGAATTCAATACAATTATTTCTTCATTTAGTCAGAGATGATATTGCATCACTGAACTATTTAGGACAAAGGATGAGATTTTAAGTAGACGTTCTATCTCATTTAAAGCTTTACTAGATCATCCTATTTTGTCAGTTACAATTGACAACAGGTTAGACAATATTAAAAAGAACGACATCAATAAACACATTATGTGTTCATTAGATATGAGTTCTGATGGGGGTCAGATTAGACAAATTGTCACTAATAATTGGAGGATCATTAATGGCAACAATGACATACAAAAAATTGTGGGGAACCAACCATCTTTTGTTTTTAGGAATCATAATAATTTGAAGAAAATTCTGGAATTTCATGATTTTGGTCAAATTAATTTACACACGAATAAAACTGGTATGCATTGTTGCCATACTTGCAATATGTGCAGGTTTGTTTCAGAAGGTCCTTACATCAAGATAGAGACCATTGACAGAACTATTAAGGTTCCAGGTTACGTTGATTGCAATTCCAAAGGGGTTGTTTATATTAGTTTGTGTTCAGGGTGCTCAGCTTTTTACGTTGGCATGACGACTAGATGTCTTAAAACCAGGATAAGGGAGCACATTTATAGTATTAAAACTAGGGATGAAAACAGTGCTCTTTTTAAACATTCAGTTGTTTGCACTTCTTTTAAAAAATTTTTATTTTCTGTTTTAGAAGTTGTACATTCTGATTTGAGAGCAGGTGATTACAAAAATTATCTGGAACAGCATGAGGCTATTTGGCAAATTAAATTAAATTCAGACAAATTTCCAGGTCTGAATGATACCATTAATGTAAAATGTTTTTTAAAATACAGAAAGTTACACGTTGATAAGGAAAGTAATATCATGTCTTCGTTTATTTAATTATACAGTGTATATTTATTAATATGTATAAAGTTGTGTGTTAATGATTTCTTTATTGCCAATTTGTATGTAATTAGTAGGGACTTGGCAATATCCCTGGCTGTGTTCTACATTAATTACAAAATGAACTGGCACTACATCTGTGTGCTCTCTTCACTCACAGCCTCACCTCAGGCTTTGTCTCTACTGAATGGCGCACTGCTACAGTCATCCCTCTCCATAAAGGAGGAGTGACTACAGACCCTGGAAATTATCGCCCCATTAGCCTGACAAGTCTGATATGTAAGGCCATGGAGAGCATCATCATGGACCTAATTAACAAGGATATAGGGAATCTCCAAACTCTAGATCCCACACAATTTGGTTTTGTGAAAGGTAGATCATGCCTGCTCAACCTGGTTGACTTCTTTGACTCAGTCAGCAGAGCAGTGGATGAAGGTAAGGCAGTTCATACAGCCTACATTGATCTGGCCAAGGCCTTTGATACCATTCTTCACTCAGGAATTATTGATAAACTCACCAAACTAGGCATCAACCCCTATATTATTAGGTGGGTTGCAAATTGGCTGACAGAACACCGTGCGAAAGTAGCGGACTCCAAGTCAGACTGCCGACCAGTCACGAGTAGAGTCCCACAGGGATTGGTCCTGCGTCCTTTCTTGTTTGGCATCTACTTCTCAAAAGTCCAGCCCAACACAGAGGAACTCTGGCTGACCAGATTCGCAGACAACTGCAAGCTGGCAGCCATTATTAACTCCCCAAGTGATGTAGACATCCTACAGAAAGGCCTCACCTAGACCAGTGACTGTTGTTGAAACCATGGCCTTAAGCTTAATGGGAAAAAATGCGTCACCATCCCGTTTGGGAAAAACTCAGTTCCCACTAATTACCACATCGATGGGAGCCCACTGAACACTGAAGGCATTATAAGGGATCTGGGGACAAAGGTTGACAGCAACCTCTCCTTCAACGACCACATTGCCACTGTGGTCAGAAAGTGTTTCTATGTGGCACATCTCATTACCAAGGGTTTTGCATCCAGGAAGGAAGAGGTCATCATTTCTCTCTACTCTTGCCTCATTAGACTAGTCATAGAGTATAATGCCGAATCTGGCATGTACCTCACTAGCCACCTGCAACAGCTGGAGAGGCCACAAAAGTACCTCACGAAGAGGATCCTAGGCCTTAAACACATGTCCTACATGGACAGACTCAAAAATTCCAGGTATTCTCCATCTCATGTCGTCTAGTAAGAGGTGGTCTCTGCTTGACTTACAAAGCTATGTCTAACCCAGCTCTGTTAGAAATGCTACATCTAAAGAAATCCCAATCTCTCTACACCACATGCTCCAAAGATCTCAATCTCATTACCACCATCAACAGAACATTTTGGAGGGACAGGTTCATAACCCAGAGACTGCTGATGCTCTGGAACAGACTTATAGGTTCATAGGTAGGTAGTAGGCTATTGGCCCTAGCGCCTATATAAGGCTAGCCAAAAGGTACCCTGGCTTTTGCCTCCCAAGAAAATTATTTTCTTGTGCCACTGTCGAGCAGAGCCACAGAAGTGATCCCCGGGGTAAATTTCCTATCTCCCATCCAATCATCAAGATTTTTCTTGAAGAGTGCTTATGAGGAGCTTTGTTTGATATAGATAGGTAGTTTGTTCCAGAGTATGGGAAGTCTCTGGGACAGGAATCTATCCCTCCGGCATGTTCTGTTTATTGTGGTGACAAGGTTTAGGTCCCTAGAGCATGTAGCTCGGAGGGATTGGGATTTCTTGAAGTGGACCATGTCCAAAAGCTCTGGGTTTGCTTTGTGTGTTAGGCAGAGATCACCTCTGAGTAGGCGATATGTGACGGAGTAAAGCTGCAGTTTTTTGAGATGGTCTGCATAGGGCATCTGTTTCAGGCCAGTAATCCTCTTTGTGAGGTATTTCTGCGGCCTTTCCAGTTGTTGTAGATGTCTTGTGAAGTACATACCAAAAGGAGCATTGTACTCTATAATGGGTCTAATGAGTGATGAGTAGCAGGAAACAATGACCTCTTTTTTCTTGAATGAGAAACCTTTTGTGATGAGGTGTGCCACGTAGAAGGATTTCCTGACTATTGTGGCAATGTGATTATCAAAGGAGAGACTACTGTCCACTTGTGTCCCAAGGTCTCTTATCACACTTTCGGTGTTAAGTAGACAACCGTCTATGTGGTAGTTTATGGGTACAGAGTTTTTACCAAAAGGGATGACAATGCACTTTTTGGCATTGAGCTTGAGGCCATGGCTTTGACACCAGGCATCTGTCTCAGTGAGGCCTTTTTGTAGGATAGCCACATCTTTTGGAGTTTTGATTATGGCTCCTAGTTTGCAGTCATCTGCGAACTTCATTAGCCAAAGACCTTCTGCGTTATCCTGTACTTAAGAGAAGTACATACCAAACAGGAGAGGACCCAAGACTGAACCCTGTGGTAATCCGCTTGTCACTGGTCTGAAGCTGGATTTGGAGTCTTCTACTTTCACAGTGTGGATTCTGTCAGTGAGCCAGTTGGCAACCCATCTTGTGCCATAGGGATTTATACCTAGTTTAGTGAGTTTATCTATAATTCCAGAGTGGGGGATGGTGTCGAAAGTCTTGGCAAGATCTAGATAGGCTGTGTGAACCACCTCACACTCATCTACGGCTTTAGTGACCGCTTCAAAGAAGTCTATCAGGTTTAGGAGACATGATCTGCCTTTTACAAACCCGAACTGGGTAGGGTCCTGAGTTTTGAGATTACCAATATCATTGTTTATAAGTTCCATGATGATACGTTCTATTGCCTTGCAGACCAGGCTCGTCAGGCTAATGGAGCGGTAGTTTCCAGGGTCCGTAGTGGCTCTCCCTTTGTGGAGTGGGATAACTGTCGCTGTGTGCCATTCAGTGGGCACATAGCCTGAGGTGAGGTTATGATTGAACATGGTACTTAGGTGGGGTGCCAGTTCATTCTGTAGTTCATGTAGAACGCAGTGTGGGATGTTGTCAGGTCCCATAGATGCTGTGTTCTTGGCTTTGGGGAGTGTGTTTTCTACCTGTACAGCTATGATTACAGGAACTTTGCATTCTTGTGGTATAGAGATGGGCCCTTTAGGGGATGAGAGGAGGGTAAATTTAGCACTGAACCTATCTGCCAGGGTGTTGGCAATATCAGTTGGTTCTGTATATTTAGTGCCATTCTGCTGTAACTCAGAGCAGATCTGAGTGTTGCCATTGAAATTCTTCATATAGCTATAGAATGCTTTGTGGTTGTCTTTAGAGTCAGTGGAGATTTTGTTTTCGTAACTAGCTTTGGAGGATTTTATGAGGGATCTCAGCTTCTTACTGAGGCGGACCTGGGAGTTACTGCAATCATGGCATTTTACTCAATTTTGCAACAGTTTCTTTCTTAATTTATAGAGTTTGTTTATGGCAGGGGCCCACCAGATTGGCTTCCTTTTTTGGAGGATAGCATCGTAGTTCTGTTAGGGATTGCATGATCCATGCACTCGTGTAAGTGCTTATAAAGTGCATTTGTGTAGGATTCAGCATTCATACCTCTATTGTCCATCAGCATGGGTGTCGTGAAGTTTGCCACTTCTGTCTTAAGAAGCATGAAGTTGGCTTTGGAGAAATGTTTTACGGTGTTTTCCCTAATGGGGGGGATGGGGGAGGTTTGTGGATTTCTAGGGTGATTAGCTTGTGGTTGGGTCTGACCAACAAGGAATTGACCACTGGTGTGGAGCACCGGTTGCCCATGTTGGTAATAACCAGGTCTAGGAGATTGCTGCCCCTGGTGGGGGTGTGGATAAGTTGATCCAAGGCATCAGAATTTATGAATTCCAGAAAACGTTGAACACAAGAGTTGGTACACGTGTAGTTTTCCCAAGTTAATGGTGAGGTAGTTGAAATTGCCCATAATTAGTGTGTTAGGCTGTACCATAATATTTTCAAGTGTATCAAGAAATGAGGAGTGGGAATCCTGGGGCATGGTGGGGGATCTGTAGCAAGCTACAGTTTGAACTGCGGTCTTGCCCAGAGTTAGTTGCACTTGGATAATCTCAGATGTATTATGCTGAGCAACTAGCCTGGAGGTGTGGATATCCTTAATGAATATGGACACGCCTCCGCCTTTAGTGTTTCTGTCCAGGTTAGGTGGCCGAAAGGTTTGGTATGAATTATAGCCTGGTAATACAGGGGGACTCTCTGGAGCCTTGAACCAGGTCTCTGTCACTGCACAGATGTTGATGTTCTCCATTTTAAGGAGTGCCTCGAGTGAGTGCATTCTGAGGTTTAGACTTCTAGCATTGAGTAGCAATACCCTCAGATTCTGCTTGCTTGTACCTATTACGGTGGAGAATTTGTCATTTGAAACTTGCCTAAAAAAGGCACTATAGGGGTGGCTAGAGCCTTAGCCAGTATCCGGAATCTCAGGGGTGACAGGTGCAGGCCATCTCTCGCAAAGCATCGTGGTTTGTTGATCATGCCATCCCAGGCAGACAGATACTGGATCCCCTTAGAATGACACCAGAAGTTTAGCCAATTGTTGAAGTCAATCATTTTGTCCTTGTACTGTGGTATCATTCTGGGTAATGGCAGGATGCTACTCAGGGCTAGGGTCATACTTCCTAGGCTACAAGATCGGACAGCTCCACCATGTCCCTTTTCATGAAGTCCAGGGAGGTACATCTCAGGTCATTCACACCAACATGGAAAATGACAGTGTCATATTTGTACATGTTGTGGAGTGACCTGAGTGCATGTGTTATGTGGCGGCTTCTGGCACCCAGCAGGCAGCTGACAGTAACTTTCTCCTTGTTTAGCCTGGTGAATGGAACATCAGTGTGCCTGACTATAGAGTCACCTATGATAGAGTGTTGGGTACGTTGTTATGCCTTATGGGCAGTGGTTGAGTGGCACACTGAGTTTGTGGGCTATGTGTCATTTGGGTTGTGTTGGGGGGGTGGAGGTTGTTTGTGTTTCTGCTTTGGAGGTCCTTGTTGCTTGGGCAGGTTTTTCCTGAGAGCCACTGCGAATGTAGGTGTGTGTTTTCTGTTTCTATGCGTGTGTTTTGGTGGTGTAGGTGTTAAGGGACTATGTGATGAGTGTGGTGTGGTGCAAGTGTTTACCTTCTCCTCTTGACTGTCTAGTCCAGTCTTGGGTGAAGAGACCTTTACTTCCAGTTTGGCTATATAAGTGCATCTCTCACAGGTTGCAGTGTTGGGTGGTAGGAGGAGAGGGTTGTCTGTGTACATGAGGCAATTGCTGCATTGCCCCAAGATGCCCAGATTTATCAGGTAGACAGGAGAAAACACTGTGAGCTGACCCTTAGACATGCCTGGATAGGTGCTTACTTGTTAAGTACTAGAAACTGTTTTCCCTCAAGACAAGTGAGGAAAGTTGAGTGCTGTAGTAATTTGTAGCTATTTATTGCTTATGAGTTCTGAACAAGTGCTGAGCTCAAAGAAACAGACGAGTGTCGAAACTAAAAAAACTAGCTAGTTCTAAGAAACTAAATTAAGCTAGAAGGCGTCCCTCCAACACAGAAAGGCTTGGGGACTCAGAAGCCCACAAACAGTCTTGGACACAGCAAATCTGTATCCACACTAGACTACCCACAGGAAGGGCAGAAAACAAGCTTAGAAACATTTTTTTAAGTGGAAAGAGAGAAAGGAGTAGCAGAAACTAAGTGGATTGGCCTTTTCAAATGTTCTCCATGTATTAGTTAGAATGAGGTAATAACGCTAGACTGGGAGGAGTGTCCGAGATCAAATTTACAGTAGGGGCGGGCAACTGCAAAGCCACCAACAATAAGAACAGCATACAAATAAGGGGGAAGTGTGGGAAACAAACTGCAGAAATGTTTCTCACAGCAGAAAAACAGCAGTGAGCCTTTAAATGAAAGTTTTAAACAGATAAAGGAGCCTCTAGAGAAAGATGTTAACTGCAAACAAGTTATCAGAATCAAACAACCCAAGCAGATGCTTAATAAAAGTGGACAGTTTCCAGTTAATATCTCACACACAGTGAAACTAGCTAGAAAAGTATGCAGTAGACAAATTGCTATAAATAACTTGAAAAAAACAAGCAAAAAACAAAATACTTAATATTATATATTATAGATCCGAGTTTGCTCAGTGTCCTTCCTTTGATTAACTCAGTGTGAAATGGCAGAAACACTCAGAAACTTAACTTCTTAGGTAACAGAAAGTTGAAACCTGAGACAACTTTAAAAAAAAGCTCAAAAGAACCAGTGAGGTCCTTACTCTAAGCTGTAGTCCAGGTGACCCAGTCAGCCAATGACCTTAAACAATCCACTTTCACTGAAATGCCTAATGGCGTTGGCTATACCAAGATGTCCGTGAACATGTGCTCAGACACACAGCCTCCACAAACACTACGCCCAAACACAAACCTGAATATGGACAATGCTACAAATATCCATACTACTTAGCTACAATCAAACTGCAGAAATTTTTCTCACAGCAATAAAGCAGCAGTGAGCCTTTAAATGAAAGTTTTAAACAGATAAAGGAGCCTCTAGAGAAAGCTTTTAACTGCAAACAAGTTATTAGAATCAAACACAAAGTGATGCTTAATAAAAGTGGACATTTTCCAGTTAATACCTTACACACACTGAAACTAGCTAGAAAAGTATACAGTAGACAAAGTGCTATAAATAACTTGAAAAAATAAGCAAAAAAAAAACAGGATACTTAATATTATATATTTTAGATCCGAGTTTGCTCAGTGTCCTTCCTTCGATTAGCTCAGTTTGAAATGGCAGAAACACTCACAAGCTTATCTTCTTAGGTAACAGGAAGTTGAAACCTGAGGCAACTTTAAAAGAAAAGCTCAAAAGAACCAATGAGGTGCTTACTCTAAGCTGTAGTCTAGTCCAGGTGATGCCTAATGGCGTTGGCTAAAGCAAGATGTCTCTGAACATGTGCTCAGACACACAGCCTCCACAAACACTACGCTCAAACACAAACCTGAATATGGACAATGCCACAAATATCCACACTACTTAGCTAGAATCAAACTGCAGAAATTTTTCTCACAGCAATAAAGCAGCAGTGAGCCTTTAAATGAAAGTTTTAAACAGATAAAGGAGCCTCTAGAGAAAGCTTTTAACTGCAAACAAGTTATTAGAATCAAACAATCCAAACAGATCTTAATAAAAGTGGACAATTTCCAATTAATACCTCACACACAGTGAAACTACCAGAAAAGTATCCAGTAGACAAAGTGCTATAAATAACTCGAAAAAATAAGCAAAAAAAAAAAAAAAAAACAGGATGCTTAATGTTGTATATTAGAGATCCGAGTTTGCTCAGTGTCCTTCCTTCATTTAGCTCAGTGTGAAATGCTAGAAACACTCACAAACTTAACTTCTTAGGTAAAAGAAACTTGAAACCCTGAGACAACTTTAAAAAAAATCTCAAAAAAAACAATGATGTGCTTACTCTAAGCTGTAGTCCAGGTGACCCAATCAGCCAATGACCTTAACCAATCCTCTCTCACTGAAATGCCTAATAGCTTTGGCTAAACCAAGATGTCCTTGAACATGTGCTCAGACACACAGCCTCCAGAAACACTAGGCCCAAACACAAGCCTTAATATGGACAATGCTACAAATATCCACATTACTTAGGTAAAAAAACTGCAGAAATGTTTCTCACAGCAGAAAAGCAGCAGGGAGCCTTTAAATGAATGCATTAAACAGATAAAAGAGCCTCTAGAGAACGATTTTAACTGCAAACAAGTTATCAGAATCAAACAACCCATACAGATGCCTAATAAAAGTGGACAATTTCCAGTTAATACCTCACACACAGTGAAACTAGCTAGAAAAGTATGCAGTAGACAAAGTGCTATAAATAACTCAAAAAGATAAGCAAAAAAACAGGATACTTCATGTTATATATTATAGATCTGAGTTTGCTCAGTGTCCTTCCTTCGATTAGCTCATTGTGAAATGGCAGAAACACTCACAAACTTAACTTCTTAGGTAACAGAAAGTTGAAACACTGAGACAACTTTTAAAAAATCCTCAAAAGAACCAATGAGGTGCTTACTCTAAGCTGTAGTCCAGGTGACCCAGTCAGCCAATGACCTTAAACAATCCTCTCTCACTGAAATGCCTAATGGCTTTGGCTAAACCAAGATGTCCTTGAACATGTGCTCAGACACACAGCCTCCACAAACACTAGGCCCAAACACAAGCCTGACTATAGACAATGCTACAAATATACACACTAGTTAGGTAGAAACAAACTGCAGAAATATTTCAATCAGCAGAAAAGCAGCAGTGAGCCTTTAAATGAAAGTTTTAAACAGATAAAGGAGCCTCTAGAGAAAGCTTTTAACTGCAAACAAGTTATCAGAATCAAACAACCCAAACAGATGCTTAATAAAAGTGGACAATTTCCAGTTAATACCTCACACACAGTGAAACTAGCTAGAAAAGTATGCAGTAGACAAAGTGCTATAAATAACTCAAAAAAATAAGCAAAAAAACAGGATACTTAATGTTATATATTATAAATCCGCGTTTGCTCATTGTCCTTCCTTTGATTAGCTCAGTGTGAAATGGCAGAAACACTCACAAAATTAACTTCTTAGGTAAGAGAAAGTTGAAACTTGAGACAACTTTAAAAAAAGCTCAAAAGAACCAATGAGGTGCTTACTCTAATCTGTAGTCCAGATGACCGACTCAGCCAATGACCTTAAACAATCTTCTCTCACTGAAATGCCTAATGGCTTTGGCAAAACCAAGATGTCCTTGAACATGTGCCCAGACACACAGCCTCCACAAACACTATGCCCAAACACAAGCCTGAATATGGACAATGCTAAAAATATCCACACTACTTGGGTAGAATCAAACTGCAGAAATGTTTCTCAAAGCAGAAAAGCAGCAGTGTGCCTTTAAATGAAAGTTTAAACAGATAAAGAAGCCTCTAGAGAAAGCTTTTAATTGCAAACAAGTTATCAGAATCAAACAACCCATACAGCTGCCTAATAAAAGTGGACACTTTCCAGTTAATACCTCACACACAGTGAAACTAGCTAGAAAAGTATGCAGTAGACAAAGTGCTATAAATAACTTGAAAAAATAATAAAAAAAACAGGATACTTAATGTTATATATTTTAAATCCGTGTTTGCTCAGTGTCCTTCCTTCGATTAGCTCAGTGTGAAATGGCAGAAACACTCAAGAACTTAGCTTCTTAGGTAACAGAAAGGTGAAACCTGAGACAACTTACAAAAAAAGTTCAAAAGAACTAATGAGGTACTTACTCTAAGCTGTAGTCTAGGTGACCCAGTCAGCCAATGACCTTAAACAATCCTCTCTCACTGAAATGCCTAATGGCTTTCGCTAAACCAAGCTGTCCTTGAACATGTGCTCAGACAAACAGCCTCCACAAACACTAGACCCAAACAAAAGCTTGAATATGAACAATGCTACAAATATCCACACTACTTAGGTAGAATCAAACTGCAGAAATGTTTCTCACGGCAGAAAAGCAGCAGTGAGCCTTTAAATAGAAGTTTAAAACAGATAAAGGAGCCTCTAGAGAAAGCTTTTAACTGCAAACAAGTTATCAGAATCAAACAACACAACCAGATGCTTAATAAAAGTGGACAATTTCCAGTTAATACTTCACACACAGTGAAACTAGCTAGAAAAGTATCCAGTAGACAAAGTGCTATAAGTAACTCGAAAAAAATAAGCAAAAAAAAAACAGGATGCTTAATGTTATATATTAGAGATTCGAGTTTGCTCAGTGTCCCTCCTTCGATTAGCTCAGTCTGAAATGGCAGAAACACTCACAAACTTAACTTCTTAGGTAACAGAAATTTGAAACCCTGAGACAACTTAAAAAAACCCTCAAAAAAAAAAACAACGAGGTGCTTACTCTAAGCTGTAGTCCAGGTACCCAGTCAGCCAATGACCTTAACCAATCCTCTCTCACCGAAATGCTTAATGGCCTTGGCTAAACCAAGATGTCCCTGAACATGTGCTCAGACACACAGCCTCCAGAAACACTAGACCCAAACACAAGCCTGAATATGGACAATGCTACAAACATCCACATTACTTAGGTAAAAACAAACTGCAGAAATGTTTCTCGAAGCAGAAAAGTAGCAGTGCGCCTTTAAATTACAGTTTTAAACAAATAAAAGTGCCTCTAGAGAAAGCTTTTAACTGGAAACAAGTTATGAGTATCAAATAACCGAAACAGATGCTTAAGAAAAGTGGACAATTTCCAGTTAATACCTCACACACAGTGAAACTAGCCAGAAAAGTATGCAGTAGACAAAGTGCTATAAATAACTCGAAAATATAAGCAAAAAAACAGGATACTTAATGTTATATATTATAGATCTGAGTTTCCTCAGTGTCCTTCCTTCGATTAGCTCAGTATGAAATGGCAGAAACACTCACAAACTTAACTTCTTAGGTAACAGAAAGTTGAAACCTGAGACAACAAACAAGTTATCAGAATCAAACAACCCAAACAGATGCTTAATAAAAGTGGACAATTTCCAGTTAATACCTCACACACAGTGCAACTAGCTAGAAAAGTATGCAGTAGACAAAGTGCTATAAATAACTCTAAACAAATAAGCAAAAAAACATGATACTTAATGTTACATATTATAAATCCGAGTTTGCTCAGTGTCCTTCCTTTGATTAGTTCAGTGTGAAATGGCAGAAACACTCACATTCTTAACTTTTTAGGTAAGAGAAAGTTGAAACCTGAGACAACTTAAAAGAAAGCTCAAAAGAACCAATGAGGTGCTTACTCTATGCTGTAGTCCAGGTGACCCACTCAGCCAGTGGCCTTAAATAATCCTCTTTCACTGAAATATCTAATGGCTTTGGCTAAACCAAGATCCTTGAACATGTGCTCAGAAACACAGCCTCCACAAACACCAGGCCTAAACACAAGCCTGAATATGGACAATGCTACAAAAAATCCACACTACTTGGGTAGAAACCAACTGCAGAAATGTTTCTCGCAGAAGAAAAGCAGCAGTGAGCCTTTAAATGAAAGTTTTAAACTGATAAAGGCCCCTCTAGAGAAAGCTTTAAACTGCAAAAAAGTTATTAGAATCAAACAAATGCTTAATAAATGTGGGCAATTTCCAGTTCATACCTCACACACAGTGAAACTAGCTAGGAAAGTATGCAGTAGACAAAGTGCTATAAATAAGTCGAAAAAATAAGTGAAAAAAAGCAGGATACTTAATGTTATATATTATAGATCCGAGTTTGCTAAGTGTCCTTCCTTTGATTAGCTCAGTGTGAAATGGCAGAAACACTCACAAACTTAACTTCTTAGGTAACAGAAAGTTGAAACCTGAGACAACTTTAAAAAAAAAGCTCAAAAGAACCAATGAGGTGCTTACTCTAAGCTGTAGTCCAGGTGACCCAGTCAGCCAATGACCTTAAACAATCCTCTCTCACTGAAATGCCTAATGGCTTTGGCTAAACCAAGATGTCCTTGAACATGTGCTCAGACACACAGCCTCCACAAACACTAGGCCCAAACACAAGCCTGAATATGGACAATGCTACAAATATCCACACTACTTAGGTAGAAACAAACTGCAGAAATGTTTCTCACAGCAGAAAAGCAGCAGTGAGCCTTTAAATGAAAGTTTTAAACAGATAAAGGAGCCTCTAGAGAAAGCTTTTAACTGCAAACAAGTTATCAGAATCAAACAACCCAAACAGATGCTTAATAAAAGTGGACAATTTCCAGTTAATAACTCACACACAGTGAAACTAGCTAGAAAAGTATGCAGTAGACAAACTGCTATAAATAACTCAAAAAAATAAGCCAAAACATAGGATACTTAATGTTATATATTCTAGATCCAAGTTTGCTCAGTGTCCTTCCTTTGATTAGCTCAGTGTGAAATGGCAGAAACACTCACAAACTTAACTTCTTAGGTAACAGAAAGTTGAAACCTGAGACAACTTACAAAAAAAGTTCAAAAGAACTAATGAGGTGCTTACTCTAAGCTGTAGTCTAGGTGACCCAGTCAGCCAATGACCTTAAACAATCCTCTCTCACTGAAATGCCTAATGGCTTTGGCTAAACCAAGATGTCCTTGAACATGTGCTCAGACACACAGCCTCCACAAACACTAGGCCCAAACACAAGCCTGAATATGGACAATGCTACAAATATCCACACTACTTAGGTAGAAACAAACTGCAGAAATGTTTCTCACAGCAGAAAAGCAGCAGTGAGCCTTTAAATGAAAGTTTTAAACAGATAAAGGAGCCTCTAGAGAAAGCTTTTAACTGCAAACAAGTTATCAGAATCAAACAACCCAAACAGATGCTTAATAAAAGTGGACAATTTCCAGTTAATACCTCACACACAGTGAAACTAGCTAGAAAAGTATGCAGTAGACAAAGTGCTATAAATAACTCGAAAAAATAAGCAAAAAACAGGATACTTAATGTTATATATTATAGATCCGAGTTTGCTCAGTGTCCTTCCTTCAATTAGCTCAGTGTGAAATGGCAGAAACACTCACAAACTTAACTTCTTAGGTAACAGAAAGTTGAAACCTGAGACAACTTAAAAAAAAGCTCAAAAGAACCAATGAGGTGCTTACTCTAAGCTGTAGTCCAGGTGACCCAGTCAGCCAATGACCTTAAACAATCCTCTCTCACTGAAATGCCTAATGGCTTTGGCTAAACCAAGATGTCCTTGAACATGTGCTCAGACACACAGCCTCCACAAACACTAGGCCCAAACACAAGCCTGAATATGGACAATGCTACAAATATCCACACTACTTAGTAGAATCAAACTGCAGAAATGTTTCTCACAGCAGAAAAGCAGCAGTGAGCCTTTAAATGAAAGTTTTAAACAGATAAAGGAGCCTCTAGAGAAAGCTTTTAACTGCAAACAAGTTATCAGAATCAAACAACCCAAACAGATGCTTAATAAAAGTGGACAATTTCCAGTTAATACCTCACACACAGTGAAACTAGCTAGAAAAGTATGCAGTAGACAAAGTGCTATAAATAACTCGAAAAAATAAGCAAAAAACAGGATACTTAATGTTATATATTATAGATCCGAGTTTGCTCAGTGTCCTTCCTTTGATTAGCTCAGTGTGAAATGGCAGAAACACTCACAAACTTAACTTCTTAGGTAACAGAAAGTTGAAACCTGAGACAACTTAAAAAAAAGCTCAAAAGAACCAATGAGGTGCTTACTCTAAGCTGTAGTCCAGGTGACCCATTCAGCCAATGACCTTAAACAATCCTCTCTCACTGAAATGCCTAATGGCTTTGGCTAAACAAAGAAGTCCTTGAACATGTGCTAAGACACATAGCCTCCACAAACACTAAGCCCAAATACAAACCTGAATATGGACAATGCTACAAATATCCACACTACTTAGGTAGAAACAAACTGCAGAAATGTTTCTCACAGCAGAAAAGCAGCAGTGAGCCTTTAAATGAAAGTTTTAAACAGATAAAGGAGCCTCTAGAGAAAGCTTTTAACTGCAAACAAGTTATCAGAATCAAACAACCCAAACAGATGCTTAATAAAAGTGGACAATTTCCAGTTAATACCTCACACACAGTGAAACTAGCTAGAAAAGTATGCAGTAGACAAAGTGCTATAAATAACTAAAAAAATAAGCAAAAAAACAGGATACTTAATGTTATATATTATAGATCCGAGTTTGCTCAGTGTCCTTCCTTCGATTAGCTCAGTGTGAAATGGCAGAAACACGCACAAACTTAACTTCTTAGGTAACAGAAAGTTGAAACCTGAGACAACTTACAAAAAAAGTTCAAAAGAACCAATCAGGTGCTTACTCTAAGCTGTAGTCCAGGTGACCCAGTCAGCCAATGACCTTAACCAATCCTCTCTCACTGAAATGCCTAATGGCTTTGGCTAAACCAAGATGTCCCTGAACATGTGCTCAGACACACAGCCTCCAGAAACACTAGGCCCAAACACAAGCCTGAATATGGACAATGCTACAAATATCCACATTACTTAGGTAAAAACAAACTGCAGAAATGTTTCTCACAGCAGAAAAGCAGCAGTGAGCCTTTAAATGAAAGTTTTAAACAGATAAAAGAGCCTCTAGAGAAAGCTTTTAACTGCAAACAAGTTATCAGAATCAAAACAACCCAAACAGATGCTTAATAAAAGTGGACAATTTCCAGTTAATACCTCATACACAGTGAAACTAGCTAGAAAAGTATGCATTAGACAAAGTGCTATAAATAATTAGAAAGGATAAGCAAAAAACAGGATACTTAATGTTATATTTTATATATCTGAGTTTCCTCAGTGTCCTTCCTTCGATTAGCTCAGTGTGAAATGGCAGAAACATTCACAAACTTAACTTCTTAGGTAACACAAAGTTGAAACCTGAGACAACTTCAAAAAGAAAGCTCAAAAGAACCAACGAGGTGCTTACTGTAAGCTGTAGTCCAGGTGACCCACTCAGCCAATGACCTTAAACAATCCTCTCTCACTGAAATGCCTAATGGCTTTGGCTAAACCAAGATGTCCTTGAACATGTGCTCAGACACACAGCCTCCACAAACACTAGGCCCAAACACAAGCCTGACTATGGGCAATGCTACAAATATCCACACTACCTAGGTAGAAACAAACTGCAGAAATGTTTCTCACAGCAGAAAAGCAGCAGTGAGCCTTTAAATGAAAGTTTTAAACAGATAAAGGAGCCTCTAGAGAAAGCTTTTAACTGCAAACAAGTTATCAGAATCAAACAACCCAAACAGATGCTTAATAAAAGTGGACAATTTCCAGTTAATACCTCACACACAGTGAAACTAGCTAGAAAAGTATGCAGTAGACAAAGTGCTATAAATAACTCGAAAAAATAAGCAAAAAACAGGATACTTAATGTTATATATTATAGATCCGAGTTTGCTCAGTGTCCTTCCTTTGATTAGCTCAGTGTGAAATGGCAGAAACACTCACAAACTTAACTTCTTAGGTAACAGAAAGTTGAAACCTGAGACAACTTTAAAAAAAAGCTCAAAAGAACCAATGAGGTGCTTACTCTAAGCTGTAGTCCAGGTGACCCAGTCAGCCAATGACCTTAAACAATCCTCTCTCACTGAAATGCCTAATGGCTTTGGCTAAACCAAGATGTCCTTGAACATGTGCTCAGACACACAGCCTCCACAAACACTAGGCCCAAACACAAGCCTGAATATGGACAATGCTACAAATATCCACACTACTTGGGTAGAATCAAACTGCAGAAATGTTTCTCAAAGCTGAAAAGCAGCAGTGTGCCTTTAAATGAAAGTTTAAGCAGATAAAGAAGCCTCTATAGAAAGCTTTTACTTGCAAACAAGTTATCAGAATCAAACAACCCATACAGATGCCTAATAAAAGTGGACACTTTCCAGTTAATACCTCACACACAGTGAAATTAGCTAGAAAAGTATGCAGTAGACAAAGTGCTATAAATAACTCAAAAAAAAAGCAAAAAACATGATACTTAATGTTATATATTATAGATCCTAGTTTGCTCAGTGTCCTTCCTTCGATTAGCTCAGTGTGAAATGGCAGAAACATGCACAAACTTAACTTCTTAGGTAACATAAAGTTGAAACCTGAGACAACTTACAAAAAAAGTTCAAAAGAACCAATGAGGTGCTTACTCTAAGCTGTAGTCCAGGTGACCCAGTCAGCCAATGACCGTAACCAATTCTCTCCCACTGAAATGCCTAATGGCTTTGGCTAAACGAAGATGTCCCTGAACATGTACTCAGACAATCAGCCTCCAGAAACACTAGGGCCAAACACAAGCCTGAATATGGACAATGCTACAAATATCCACATTACTTAGGTAAAAACAAACTGCAGAAATGTTTCTCACAGCAAACAAACAGCAGTGAGCCCTTAAATGAAAGTTTTAAACAGATAAAAGAGCCTCTAGAGAAAGCTTTTAACTGCAAACAAATTATCAGAATTAAACAACCCAAACAGATGCTTAATAAAAGTGGACAATTTCCAGTTAATACCTCACACACAGTGAAACTAGCTAGAAAAGTATGCAGTAGACAAAGTGCTATATATAATTCGAAAAAATAAGCAAAAATATAGTATACTTGATGTTATATATTATAGATCCGAGCTTGCTCAGTGTCCTTAACGATAAGCTCAGTGTGAAATGGCAGAAACACTCACAAACTTAACTTCTTTGGTAACAGAAAGTTGAAACCTGAGACAACTTTAAAAAAAGCTCAAAAGAACCAATGAGGTGCTTATTCTAAGCTGTAGTCCAGGTGACCCAGTCAGCCAATGACCTTAAACAATCCTCTCTCACTGAAATGCCTAATGGCTTTGGCTAAACCAAGATGTCCTTGAACATGTGCTCAGACACACAGCCTCTACAAACACTAGGCTCAAACACAAGCCTGAATATGGATAATGCTACAAATATCCACACTACTTAGTACAAAACAAACTGCAGAAATATTTCTCCAAGCAGAAAAGCAGCAGTGAGCCTCTAAATGAAAGTTTTACATACATACAGCACATAGAGAAACTTTTAACTGCAAACAAGTTATCAGAATCAAACAACCCAACAGATGCTTAATAAAAGTGGACAATTTCCAGTTAATACCTCACACACAGTGAAACACACTAGGCAAAGTACACACACACAAGTGCTATAAATCACACAAAACACACACACACACACACACACACACACACACACACTAAAGCCCTCACAAACACACTTACACACACATACTTACCTGAACAACACCAGAGCTAACTCAAAATCCTTTACCAATGAGGATTTTGAATCTAAGCTGTGGTCTGGTCAGTCAGCCAATGTGATTAAACATCCTCTCTCATTGAAATGCCTGATGGCTTTGGCTAAACCAAGATGTCCCTGAACATGTGCTCAGACACACAGCCTCCACAAACACTAGGCCCAAACACAAGCCTGAATATGGACAATGCTACAAATATCCACACTACTTAGGTAGAAACAAACTGCAGAAATGTTTCTCACAGCAGAAAAGCAGCAGTGAGCCTTTAAATGAAAGTTTTAAACAGATAAAGGAGCCTCTAGAGAAAGCTTTTAACTGCAAACAAGTTATCAGAATCAAACAACCCAAACAGATGCTTAATAAAAGTGGACAATTTCCAGTTAATACCTCACACACAGTGAAACTAGCTAGAAAAGTATGCAGTAGACAAAGTGCTATAAATAACTCGAAAAAATAAGCAAAAAACAGGATACTTAATGTTATATATTATAGATCTGAGTTTGCTCAGTGTCCTTCCTTCGATTAGCTCAGTGTGAAATGGCAGAAACACTCACAAACTTAACTTCTTAGGTAACAGAAAGTTGAAACCTGAGACAACTTTAAAAAAGCTCAAAAGAACCAATGAGGTGCTTACTCTAAGCTGTAGTCCAGGTGACCCAGTCAGCCAATGACCTTAAACAATCCTCTCTCACTGAAATGCCTAATGGCTTTGGCTAAACCAAGATGTCCTTGAACATGTGCTCAGACACACAGCCTCCACAAACACTAGGCCCAAACACAAGCCTGAATATGGACAATGCTACAAATATCCACACTACTTAGGTAGAAACAAACTGCAGAAATGTTTCTCACAGCAGAAAAGCAGCAGTGAGCCTTTAAATGAAAGTTTTAAACAGATAAAGGAGCCTCTAGAGAAAGCTTTTAACTGCAAACAAGTTATCAGAATCAAACAACCCAAACAGATGCTTAATAAAAGTGGACAATTTCCAGTTAATACCTCACACACAGTGAAACTAGCTAGAAAAGTATGCAGTAGACAAAGTGCTATAAATAACTCAAAAAATAAGCGAAAAACAGGATACTTAATGTTATATATTATAGATCCGAGTTTGCTCAGTGTCCTTCCTTCGATTAGCTCAGTGTGAAATGGCAGAAACACTCACAAACTTAACTTCTTAGGTAACAGAAAGTTGAAACCTGAGACAACTTTAAAAAAAGCTCAAAAGAACCAATGAGGTGCTTACTCTAAGCTGTAGTCCAGGTGACCCAGTCAGCCAATGACCTTAAACAATCCTCTCTCACTGAAATGCCTAATGGCTTTGGCTAAACCAAGATGTCCCTGAACATGTGCTCAGACACACAGCCTCCACAAACACTAGGCCCAAACACAAGCCTGAATATGGACAATGCTACAAATATCCACACTACTTAGAAACAAACTGCAGAAATGTTTCTCACAGCAGAAAAGCAGCAGTGAGCCTTTAAATGAAAGTTTTAAACAGATAAAGGAGCCTCTAGAGAAAGCTTTTAACTGCAAACAAGTTATCAGAATCAAACAACCCAAACAGATGCTTAATAAAAGTGGACAATTTCCAGTTAATACCTCACACACAGTGAAACTAGCTAGAAAAGTATGCAGTAGACAAAGTGCTATAAATAACTCGAAAAAATAAGCAAAAAACAGGATACTTAATGTTATATATTATAGATCTGAGTTTGCTCAGTGTCCTTCCTTCGATTAGCTCAGTGTGAAATGGCAGAAACACTCACAAACTTAACTTCTTAGGTAACAGAAAGTTGAAACCTGAGACAACTTTAAAAAAAGCTCAAAAGAACCAATGAGGTGCTTACTCTAAGCTGTAGTCCAGGTGACCCAGTCAGCCAATGACCTTAAACAATCCTCTCTCACTGAAATGCCTAATGGCTTTGGCTAAACCAAGATGTCCTTGAACATGTGCTCAGACACACAGCCTCCACAAACACTAGGCCCAAACACAAGCCTGAATATGGACAATGCTACAAATATCCACACTACTTAGAAACAAACTGCAGAAATGTTTCTCACAGCAGAAAAGCAGCAGTGAGCCTTTAAATGAAAGTTTTAAACAGATAAAGGAGCCTCTAGAGAAAGCTTTTAACTGCAAACAAGTTATCAGAATCAAACAACCCAACAGATGCTTAATAAAAGTGGACAATTTCCAGTTAATACCTCACACACAGTGAAACTAGCTAGAAAAGTATGCAGTAGACAAAGTGCTATAAATAACTCAAAAAATAAGCAAAAAACAGGATACTTAATGTTATATATTATAGATCCGAGTTTGCTCAGTGTCCTTCCTTCGATTAGCTCAGTGTGAAATGGCAGAAACACTCACAAACTTAACTTCTTAGGTAACAGAAAGTTGAAACCTGAGACAACTTTAAAAAAGCTCAAAAGAACCAATGAGGTGCTTACTCTAAGCTGTAGTCCAGGTGACCCAGTCAACCAATGACCTTAAACAATTCTCTCTCACTGAAATGCATAATGTCTTTGGCTAAACCAAGATGTCCTTGAACATGTGCTCAGACACACAGCCTCCACAAACACTAGGCCCAAACACAAGCCTGAATATGGACAATGCTACAAATATCCACACTACTTAGAAACAAACTGCAGAAATGTTTCTCACAGCAGAAAAGCAGCAGTGAGCCTTTAAATGAAAGTTTTAAACAGATAAAGGAGCCTCTAGAGAAAGCTTTTAACTGCAAACAAGTTATCAGAATCAAACAACCCAACAGATGCTTAATAAAAGTGGACAATTTCCAGTTAATACCTCACACACAGTGAAACTAGCTAGAAAAGTATGCAGTAGACAAAGTGCTATAAATAACTCGAAAAAATAAGCAAAAAACAGGATACTTAATGTTATATATTATAGATCCGAGTTTGCTCAGTGTCCTTCCTTCGATTAGCTCAGTGTGAAATGGCAGAAACACTCACAAACTTAACTTCTTAGGTAACAGAAAGTTGAAACCTGAGACAACTTTTAAAAAAAAAGCTCAAAAGAACCAATGAGGTGCTTACTCTAAGCTGTAGTCCAGGTGACCTCAGTCAGCCAATGACCTTAAACAATTCTCTCTCACTGAAATGCCTAATGGCTTTGGCTAAACCAAGATGTCCCTGAACATGTGCTCAGACACACAGCCTCCACAAACACTAGGCCCAAACACAAGCCTGAATATGGACAATGCTACAAATATCCACACTACTTAGAAACAAACTGCAGAAATGTTTCTCACAGCAGAAAAGCAGCAGTGAGCCTTTAAATGAAAGTTTTAAACAGATAAAGGAGCCTCTAGAGAAAGCTTTTAACTGCAAACAAGTTATCAGAATCAAACAACCCAACAGATGCTTAATAAAAGTGGACAATTTCCAGTTAATACCTCACACACAGTGAAACTAGCTAGAAAAGTATACAGTAGACAAAGTGCTATAAATAACTCAAAAAAATAAGCAAAAAACAGGATACTTAATGTTATATATTATAGATCCGAGTTTGCTCAGTGTCCTTCCTTCGATTAGCTCAGTGTGAAATGGCAGAAACACTCACAAACTTAACTTCTTAGGTAACAGAAAGTTGAAACCTGAGACAACTTTTAAAAAAAAGCTCAAAAGAACCAATGAGGTGCTGAGTCTAAGCTGTAGTCCACGTGACCTCAGTCAGCCAATGACCTTAAACAATTCTCTCTCACTGAAATGCCTAATGGCTTTGGCTAAGCCAAGATGTCCCTGAACATGTGCTCAGACACACAGCCTCCACAAACACTAGGCCCAAATACAAGCCTGAATATGGAAATGCTACAAATATCCCCACTACTTTGAAACAAACTGCAGAAATGTTTCTCACAGCAGAAAAGCAGCAGTGAGCCTTTAAATGAAAGTTTTAAACAGCTAAAGGAGCCTCTAGAGAAAGCTTTTAACTGCAAACAAGTTATCAGAATCAAACAACCCAACAGATGCTTAATAAAAGTGGACAATTTCCAGTTAATACCTCACACACAGTGAAACTAGCTAGAAAAGTATACAGTAGACAAAGTGCTATAAATAACTAAAAAAATAAGCAAAAAAACAGGATACTTAATGTTATATATTATAGATCTGAGTTTGCTCAGTGTCCTTCCTTCGATTAGCTCAGTGTGAAATGGCAGAAACACTCACAAACTTAACTTCTTAGGTAACAGAAAGTTGAAACCTGAGACAACTTTAAAAAAAGCTCAAAAGAACCAATGAGGTGCTTAGTCTAAGCTGTAGTCCAGGTGACCTCAGTCAGCCAATGACCTTAAACAATTCTCTCTCACTGAAATGCCTGATGGCTTTGGCTAAACCAAGATGTCCCTGAACATGTGCTCAGACACACAGCCTCCACAAACACTAGGCCCAAACACAAGCCTGAATATGGACAATGCTACAAATATCCACACTACTTAGAAACAAACTGCAGAAATGTTTCTCACAGCAGAAAAGCAGCAGTGAGCCTTTAAATGAAAGTTTTAAACAGATAAAGGAGCCTCTAGAGAAAGCTTTTAACTGCAAACAAGTTATCAGAATCAAACAACCCAACAGATGCTTAATAAAAGTGGACAATTTCCAGTTAATACCTCACACACAGTGAAACTAGCTAGAAAAATATACAGTAGACAAAGTGCTATAAATAACTCAAAAAAATAAGCAAAAAACAGGATACTTAATGTTATATATTATAGATCCGAGTTTGCTCAGTGTCCTTCCTTCGATTAGCTCAGTGTGAAATGGCAGAAACACTCACAAACTTAACTTCTTAGGTAACAGAAAGTTGAAACCTGAGACAACTTTAAAAAAAAGCTCAAAAGAACCAATGAGGTGCTTAGTCTAAGCTGTAGTCCAGGTGACCTCAGTCAGCCAATGACCTTAAACAATTCTCTCTCACTGAAATGCCTGATGGCTTTGGCTAAACCAAGATGTCCCTGAACATGTGCTCAGACACACAGCCTCCACAAACACTAGGCCCAAACACAAGCCTGAATATGGACAATGCTACAAATATCCACACTACTTAGAAACAAACTGCAGAAATGTTTCTCACAGCAGAAAAGCAGCAGTGAGCCTTTAAATGAAAGTTTTAAACAGATAAAGGAGCCTCTAGAGAAAGCTTTTAACTGCAAACAAGTTATCAGAATCAAACAACCCAACAGATGCTTAATAAAAGTGGACAATTTCCAGTTAATACCTCACACACAGTGAAACTAGCTAGAAAAATATACAGTAGACAAAGTGCTATAAATAACTCAAAAATAAGCAAAAAACAGGATACTTAATGTTATATATTATAGATCTGAGTTTGCTCAGTGTCCTTCCTTCGATTAGCTCAGTGTGAAATGGCAGAAACACTCACAAACTTAACTTCTTAGGTAACAGAAAGTTGAAACCTGAGACAACTTTAAAAAAAAGCTCAAAAGAACCAATGAGGTGCTTAGTCTAAGCTGTAGTCCAGGTGACCTCAGTCAGCCAATGACCTTAAACAATTCTCTCTCACTGAAATGCCTGATGGCTTTGGCTAAACCAAGATGTCCCTGAACATGTGCTCAGACACACAGCCTCCACAAACACTAGGCCCAAACACAAGCCTGAATATGGACAATGCTACAAATATCCACACTACTTAGAAACAAACTGCAGAAATGTTTCTCACAGCAGAAAAGCAGCAGTGAGCCTTTAAATGAAAGTTTTAAACAGATAAAGGAGCCTCTAGAGAAAGCTTTTAACTGCAAACAAGTTATCAGAATCAAACAACCCAACAGATGCTTAATAAAAGTGGACAATTTCCAGTTAATACCTCACACACAGTGAAACTAGCTAGAAAAATATACAGTAGACAAAGTGCTATAAATAACTCGAAAAAATAAGCAAAAAAACAGGATACTTAATGTTATATATTATAGATCCGAGTTTGCTCAGTGTCCTTCCTTCGATTAGCTCAGTGTGAAATGGCAGAAACACTCACAAACTTAACTTCTTAGGTAACAGAAAGTTGAAACCTGAGACAACTTTAAAAAAAAAGCTCAAAAGAACCAATGAGGTGCTTAGTCTAAGCTGTAGTCCAGGTGACCTCAGTCAGCCAATGACCTTAAACAATTCTCTCTCACTGAAATGCCTGATGGCTTTGGCTAAACCAAGATGTCCCTGAACATGTGCTCAGACACACAGCCTCCACAAACACTAGGCCCAAACACAAGCCTGAATATGGACAATGCTACAAATATCCACACTACTTAGAAACAAACTGCAGAAATGTTTCTCACAGCAGAAAAGCAGCAGTGAGCCTTTAAATGAAAGTTTTAAACAGATAAAGGAGCCTCTAGAGAAAGCTTTTAACTGCAAACAAGTTATCAGAATCAAACAACCCAACAGATGCTTAATAAAAGTGGACAATTTCCAGTTAATACCTCACACACAGTGAAACTAGCTAGAAAAATATACAGTAGACAAAGTGCTATAAATAACTCAAAAAAATAAGCAAAAAACAGGATACTTAATGTTATATATTATAGATCTGAGTTTGCTCAGTGTCCTTCCTTCGATTAGCTCAGTGTGAAATGGCAGAAACACTCACAAACTTAACTTCTTAGGTAACAGAAAGTTGAAACCTGAGACAACTTTAAAAACAAGCTCAAAAGAACCAATGAGGTGCTTAGTCTAAGCTGTAGTCCAGGTGACCTCAGTCAGCCAATGACCTTAAACAATTCTCTCTCACTGAAATGCCTGATGGCTTTGGCTAAACCAAGATGTCCCTGAACATGTGCTCAGACACACAGCCTCCACAAACACTAGGCCCAAACACAAGCCTGAATATGGACAATGCTACAAATATCCACACTACTTAGAAACAAACTGCAGAAATGTTTCTCACAGCAGAAAAGCAGCAGTGAGCCTTTAAATGAAAGTTTTAAACAGATAAAGGAGCCTCTAGAGAAAGCTTTTAACTGCAAACAAGTTATCAGAATCAAACAACCCAACAGATGCTTAATAAAAGTGGACAATTTCCAGTTAATACCTCACACACAGTGAAACTAGCTAGAAAAATATACAGTAGACAAAGTGCTATAAATAACTCAAAAAAATAAGCAAAAAACAGGATACTTAATGTTATATATTATAGATCCGAGTTTGCTCAGTGTCCTTCCTTCGATTAGCTCAGTGTGAAATGGCAGAAACACTCACAAACTTAACTTCTTAGGTAACAGAAAGTTGAAACCTGAGACAACTTTAAAAAAAACTCAAAAGAACCAATGAGGTGCTTAGTCTAAGCTGTAGTCCAGGTGACCTCAGTCAGCCAATGACCTTAAACAATTCTCTCTCACTGAAATGCCTGATGGCTTTGGCTAAACCAAGATGTCCCTGAACATGTGCTCAGACACACAGCCTCCACAAACACTAGGCCCAAACACAAGCCTGAATATGGACAATGCTACAAATATCCACACTACTTAGAAACAAACTGCAGAAATGTTTCTCACAGCAGAAAAGCAGCAGTGAGCCTTTAAATGAAAGTTTTAAACAGCTAAAGGAGCCTCTAGAGAAAGCTTTTAACTGCAAACAAGTTATCAGAATCAAACAACCCAACAGATGCTTAATAAAAGTGGACAATTTCCAGTTAATACCTCACACACAGTGAAACTAGCTAGAAAAATATACAGTAGACAAAGTGCTATAAATAACTCGAAAAATAAGCAAAAAACAGGATACTTAATGTTATATATTATAGATCTGAGTTTGCTCAGTGTCCTTCCTTCGATTAGCTCAGTGTGAAATGGCAGAAACACTCACAAACTTAACTTCTTAGGTAACAGAAAGTTGAAACCTGAGACAACATTAAAAAAGCTCAAAAGAACCAATGAGGTGCTTAGTCTAAGCTGTAGTCCAGGTGACCTCAGTCAGCCAATGACCTTAAACAATTCTCTCTCACTGAAATGCCTGATGGCTTTGGCTAAACCAAGATGTCCCTGAACATGTGCTCAGACACACAGCCTCCACAAACACTAGGCCCAAACACAAGCCTGAATATGGACAATGCTACAAATATCCACACTACTTAGAAACAAACTGCAGAAATGTTTCTCACAGCAGAAAAGCAGCAGTGAGCCTTTAAATGAAAGTTTTAAACAGCTAAAGGAGCCTCTAGAGAAAGCTTTTAACTGCAAACAAGTTATCAGAATCAAACAACCCAACAGATGCTTAATAAAAGTGGACAATTTCCAGTTAATACCTCACACACAGTGAAACTAGCTAGAAAAATATACAGTAGACAAAGTGCTATAAATAACTCGAAAAAATAAGCAAAAAACAGGATACTTAATGTTATATATTATAGATCCGAGTTTGCTCAGTGTCCTTCCTTCGATTAGCTCAGTGTGAAATGGCAGAAACACTCACAAACTTAACTTCTTAGGTAACAGAAAGTTGAAACCTGAGACAACTTTAAAAAAGCTCAAAAGAACCAATGAGGTGCTTAGTCTAAGCTGTAGTCCAGGTGACCTCAGTCAGCCAATGACCTTAAACAATTCTCTCTCACTGAAATGCCTGATGGCTTTGGCTAAACCAAGATGTCCCTGAACATGTGCTCAGACACACAGCCTCCACAAACACTAGGCCCAAACACAAGCCTGAATATGGACAATGCTACAAATATCCACACTACTTAGAAACAAACTGCAGAAATGTTTCTCACAGCAGAAAAGCAGCAGTGAGCCTTTAAATGAAAGTTTTAAACAGCTAAAGGAGCCTCTAGAGAAAGCTTTTAACTGCAAACAAGTTATCAGAATCAAACAACCCAACAGATGCTTAATAAAAGTGGACAATTTCCAGTTAATACCTCACACACAGTGAAACTAGCTAGAAAAATATACAGTAGACAAAGTGCTATAAATAACTCAAAAAATAAGCAAAAAAACAGGATACTTAATGTTATATATTATAGATCTGAGTTTGCTCAGTGTCCTTCCTTCGATTAGCTCAGTGTGAAATGGCAGAAACACTCACAAACTTAACTTCTTAGGTAACAGAAAGTTGAAACCTGAGACAACTTTAAAAAAAAGCTCAAAAGAACCAATGAGGTGCTTAGTCTAAGCTGTAGTCCAGGTGACCTCAGTCAGCCAATGACCTTAAACAATTCTCTCTCACTGAAATGCCTGATGGCTTTGGCTAAACCAAGATGTCCCTGAACATGTGCTCAGACACACAGCCTCCACAAACACTAGGCCCAAACACAAGCCTGAATATGGACAATGCTACAAATATCCACACTACTTAGAAACAAACTGCAGAAATGTTTCTCACAGCAGAAAAGCAGCAGTGAGCCTTTAAATGAAAGTTTTAAACAGCTAAAGGAGCCTCTAGAGAAAGCTTTTAACTGCAAACAAGTTATCAGAATCAAACAACCCAACAGATGCTTAATAAAAGTGGACAATTTCCAGTTAATACCTCACACACAGTGAAACTAGCTAGAAAAATATACAGTAGACAAAGTGCTATAAATAACTCGAAAAAATAAGCAAAAAAACAGGATACTTAATGTTATATATTATAGATCCGAGTTTGCTCAGTGTCCTTCCTTCGATTAGCTCAGTGTGAAATGGCAGAAACACTCACAAACTTAACTTCTTAGGTAACAGAAAGTTGAAACCTGAGACAACTTTAAAAAAAGCTCAAAAGAACCAATGAGGTGCTTAGTCTAAGCTGTAGTCCAGGTGACCTCAGTCAGCCAATGACCTTAAACAATTCTCTCTCACTGAAATGCCTGATGGCTTTGGCTAAACCAAGATGTCCCTGAACATGTGCTCAGACACACAGCCTCCACAAACACTAGGCCCAAACACAAGCCTGAATATGGACAATGCTACAAATATCCACACTACTTAGAAACAAACTGCAGAAATGTTTCTCACAGCAGAAAAGCAGCAGTGAGCCTTTAAATGAAAGTTTTAAACAGCTAAAGGAGCCTCTAGAGAAAGCTTTTAACTGCAAACAAGTTATCAGAATCAAACAACCCAACAGATGCTTAATAAAAGTGGACAATTTCCAGTTAATACCTCACACACAGTGAAACTAGCTAGAAAAATATACAGTAGACAAAGTGCTATAAATAACTCAAAAAATAAGCAAAAAAACAGGATACTTAATGTTATATATTATAGATCCGAGTTTGCTCAGTGTCCTTCCTTCGATTAGCTCAGTGTGAAATGGCAGAAACACTCACAAACTTAACTTCTTAGGTAACAGAAAGTTGAAACCTGAGACAACTTTAAAAAAAGCTCAAAAGAACCAATGAGGTGCTTAGTCTAAGCTGTAGTCCAGGTGACCTCAGTCAGCCAATGACCTTAAACAATTCTCTCTCACTGAAATGCCTGATGGCTTTGGCTAAACCAAGATGTCCCTGAACATGTGCTCAGACACACAGCCTCCACAAACACTAGGCCCAAACACAAGCCTGAATATGGACAATGCTACAAATATCCACACTACTTAGAAACAAACTGCAGAAATGTTTCTCACAGCAGAAAAGCAGCAGTGAGCCTTTAAATGAAAGTTTTAAACAGCTAAAGGAGCCTCTAGAGAAAGCTTTTAACTGCAAACAAGTTATCAGAATCAAACAACCCAACAGATGCTTAATAAAAGTGGACAATTTCCAGTTAATACCTCACACACAGTGAAACTAGCTAGAAAAATATACAGTAGACAAAGTGCTATAAATAACTCAAAAAATAAGCAAAAAACAGGATACTTAATGTTATATATTATAGATCCGAGTTTGCTCAGTGTCCTTCCTTCGATTAGCTCAGTGTGAAATGGCAGAAACACTCACAAACTTAACTTCTTAGGTAACAGAAAGTTGAAACCTGAGACAACTTTTAAAAAAAAGCTCAAAAGAACCAATGAGGTGCTTAGTCTAAGCTGTAGTCCAGGTGACCTCAGTCAGCCAATGACCTTAAACAATTCTCTCTCACTGAAATGCCTGATGGCTTTGGCTAAACCAAGATGTCCCTGAACATGTGCTCAGACACACAGCCTCCACAAACACTAGGCCCAAACACAAGCCTGAATATGGACAATGCTACAAATATCCACACTACTTAGAAACAAACTGCAGAAATGTTTCTCACAGCAGAAAAGCAGCAGTGAGCCTTTAAATGAAAGTTTTAAACAGCTAAAGGAGCCTCTAGAGAAAGCTTTTAACTGCAAACAAGTTATCAGAATCAAACAACCCAACAGATGCTTAATAAAAGTGGACAATTTCCAGTTAATACCTCACACACAGTGAAACTAGCTAGAAAAATATACAGTAGACAAAGTGCTATAAATAACTCAAAAAATAAGCAAAAAAACAGGATACTTAATGTTATATATTATAGATCTGAGTTTGCTCAGTGTCCTTCCTTCGATTAGCTCAGTGTGAAATGGCAGAAACACTCACAAACTTAACTTCTTAGGTAACAGAAAGTTGAAACCTGAGACAACTTTAAAAAAAAGCTCAAAAGAACCAATGAGGTGCTTAGTCTAAGCTGTAGTCCAGGTGACCTCAGTCAGCCAATGACCTTAAACAATTCTCTCTCACTGAAATGCCTGATGGCTTTGGCTAAACCAAGATGTCCCTGAACATGTGCTCAGACACACAGCCTCCACAAACACTAGGCCCAAACACAAGCCTGAATATGGACAATGCTACAAATATCCACACTACTTAGAAACAAACTGCAGAAATGTTTCTCACAGCAGAAAAGCAGCAGTGAGCCTTTAAATGAAAGTTTTAAACAGCTAAAGGAGCCTCTAGAGAAAGCTTTTAACTGCAAACAAGTTATCAGAATCAAACAACCCAACAGATGCTTAATAAAAGTGGACAATTTCCAGTTAATACCTCACACACAGTGAAACTAGCTAGAAAAATATACAGTAGACAAAGTGCTATAAATAACTCAAAAAATAAGCAAAAAGCAGGATACTTAATGTTATATATTATAGATCCGAGTTTGCTCAGTGTCCTTCCTTCGATTAGCTCAGTGTGAAATGGCAGAAACACTCACAAACTTAACTTCTTAGGTAACAGAAAGTTGAAACCTGAGACAACTTTTAAAAAAGCTCAAAAGAACCAATGAGGTGCTTAGTCTAAGCTGTAGTCCAGGTGACCTCAGTCAGCCAATGACCTTAAACAATTCTCTCTCACTGAAATGCCTGATGGCTTTGGCTAAACCAAGATGTCCCTGAACATGTGCTCAGACACACAGCCTCCACAAACACTAGGCCCAAACACAAGCCTGAATATGGACAATGCTACAAATATCCACACTACTTAGAAACAAACTGCAGAAATGTTTCTCACAGCAGAAAAGCAGCAGTGAGCCTTTAAATGAAAGTTTTAAACAGCTAAAGGAGCCTCTAGAGAAAGCTTTTAACTGCAAACAAGTTATCAGAATCAAACAACCCAACAGATGCTTAATAAAAGTGGACAATTTCCAGTTAATACCTCACACACAGTGAAACTAGCTAGAAAAATATACAGTAGACAAAGTGCTATAAATAACTCGAAAAAATAAGCAAAAAAACAGGATACTTAATGTTATATATTATAGATCTGAGTTTGCTCAGTGTCCTTCCTTCGATTAGCTCAGTGTGAAATGGCAGAAACACTCACAAACTTAACTTCTTAGGTAACAGAAAGTTGAAACCTGAGACAACTTTAAAAAAAAGCTCAAAAGAACCAATGAGGTGCTTAGTCTAAGCTGTAGTCCAGGTGACCTCAGTCAGCCAATGACCTTAAACAATTCTCTCTCACTGAAATGCCTGATGGCTTTGGCTAAACCAAGATGTCCCTGAACATGTGCTCAGACACACAGCCTCCACAAACACTAGGCCCAAACACAAGCCTGAATATGGACAATGCTACAAATATCCACACTACTTAGAAACAAACTGTAGAAATGTTTCTCACAGCAGAAAAGCAGCAGTGAGCCTTTAAATGAAAGTTTTAAACAGCTAAAGGAGCCTCTAGAGAAAGCTTTTAACTGCAAACAAGCTATCAGAATCAAACAACCCAACAAATGCTTAATAAAAGTGAACAATTTCCAGTTAATACCACACAGACAGTGAGACTAGCTAGAAAAATATACAGTAGACAAAGTGCTATAAATAACTCAAAAAATAAACAAAAAGCAGGATACTTAATGTTATATATTATAGATCCAAATTTGCTCAGTGTCCTTCCTTCGATTAGTTCAGTGTGAAATGGCAGAAACACTCACAAACTTAACTTCTTAGGTAAAAGAAAAATGAAACCTGATACAACTTTTAAAAAAAAGCTCAAAAGAACCAATGAGGTGCTTAGTCTAAGCTGTAGTCCAGGTGACCTCAGTCAGCCAATGACCTTAAACAATTCTCTCTCACTGAAATGCCTGATGGCTTTGGCTAAACCAAGATGTCCCTGAACATGTGCTCAGACACACAGCCTCCACAAACACTAGGCCCAAACACAAGCCTGAATATGGACAATGCTACAAATATCCACACTACTTAGAAACAAACTGCAGAAATGTTTCTCACAGCAGAAAAGCAGCAGTGAGCCTTTAAATGAAAGTTTTAAACAGCTAAAGGAGCCTCTAGAGAAAGCTTTTAACTGCAAACAAGTTATCAGAATCAAACAACCCAACAGATGCTTAATAAAAGTGGACAATTTCCAGTTAATACCTCACACACAGTGAAACTAGCTAGAAAAATATACAGTAGACAAAGTGCTACAAATAACTCGAAAAAATAATAAAAAAACAGGATACTTAATGTTATATATTATAGATCTGAGTTTGGTCAGTGTCCTTCCTTCGATTAGCTCAGTGTGAAATGGCAGAAACACTCACAAACTTAACTTCTTAGGTAACAGAAAGTTGAAACCTGAGACAACTTAAAAAAAAGCTCAAAAGAACCAATGAGGTGCTTAGTCTAAGCTGTAGTCCAGGTGACCTCAGTCAGCCAATGACCTTAAACAATTCTCTCACTGAAATGCCTGATGGCTTTGGCTAAACCAAGATGTCCCTGAACATGTGCTCAGACACACAGCCTCCACAAACACTAGGCCCAAACACAAGCCTGAATATGGACAATGCTACAAATATCCACACTACTTAGAAACAAACTGCAGAAATGTTTCTCACAGCAGAAAAGCAGCAGTGAGCCTTTAAATGAAAGTTTTAAACAGCTAAAGGAGCCTCTAGAGAAAGCTTTTAACTGCAAACAAGTTATCAGAATCAAACAACCCAACAGATGCTTAATAAAAGTGGACAATTTCCAGTTAATACCTCACACACAGTGAAACTAGCTAGAAAAATATACAGTAGACAAAGTGCTATAAATAACTCAAAAAATAAGCAAAAAAACAGGATACTTAATGTTATATATTATAGATCCGAGTTTGCTCAGTGTCCTTCCTTCGATTAGCTCAGTGTGAAATGGCAGAAACACTCACAAACTTAACTTCTTAGGTAACAGAAAGTTGAAACCTGAGACAACTTTAAAAAAAAGCTCAAAAGAACCAATGAGGTGCTTAGTCTAAGCTGTAGTCCAGGTGACCTCAGTCAGCCAATGACCTTAAACAATTCTCTCTCACTGAAATGCCTGATGGCTTTGGCTAAACCAAGATGTCCCTGAACATGTGCTCAGACACACAGCCTCCACAAACACTAGGCCCAAACACAAGCCTGAATATGGACAATGCTACAAATATCCACACTACTTAGAAACAAACTGCAGAAATGTTTCTCACAGCAGAAAAGCAGCAGTGAGCCTTTAAATGAAAGTTTTAAACAGCTAAAGGAGCCTCTAGAGAAAGCTTTTAACTGCAAACAAGTTATCAGAATCAAACAACCCAACAGATGCTTAATAAAAGTGGACAATTTCCAGTTAATACCTCACACACAGTGAAACTAGCTAGAAAAATATACAGTAGACAAAGTGCTATAAATAACTCAAAAAATAAGCAAAAAAACAGGATACTTAATGTTATATATTATAGATCCGAGTTTGCTCAGTGTCCTTCCTTCGATTAGCTCAGTGTGAAATGGCAGAAACACTCACAAACTTAACTTCTTAGGTAACAGAAAGTTGAAACCTGATACAACTTTAAAAAAAACAGCTCAAAAGAACCAATGAGGTGCTTAGTCTAAGCTGTAGTCCAGGTGACCTCAGTCAGCCAATGACCTTAAACAATTCTCTCTCACTGAAATGCCTGATGGCTTTGGCTAAACCAAGATGTCCCTGAACATGTGCTCAGACACACAGCCTCCACAAACACTAGGCCCAAACACAAGCCTGAATATGGACAATGCTACAAATATCCACACTACTTAGAAACAAACTGCAGAAATGTTTCTCACAGCAGAAAAGCAGCAGTGAGCCTTTAAATGAAAGTTTTAAACAGCTAAAGGAGCCTCTAGAGAAAGCTTTTAACTGCAAACAAGTTATCAGAATCAAACAACCCAACAGATGCTTAATAAAAGTGGACAATTTCCAGTTAATACCTCACACACAGTGAAACTAGCTAGAAAAATATACAGTAGACAAAGTGCTATAAATAACTTGAAAAAATAAGCAAAAAAACAGGATACTTAATGTTATATATTATAGATCCGAGTTTGCTCAGTGTCCTTCCTTCGATTAGCTCAGTGTGAAATGGCAGAAACACTCACAAACTTAACTTCTTAGGTAACAGAAAGTTGAAACCTGAGACAACTTAAAAAAAGCTCAAAAGAACCAATTAGGTGCTTAGTTTAAGCTGTAGTCCAGGTGACCTCAGTCAGCCAATGACCTTAAACAATTCTCTCTCACTGAAATGCCTGATGGCTTTGGCTAAACCAAGATGTCCCTGAACATGTGCTCAGACACACAGCCTCCACAAACACTAGGCCCAAACACAAGCCTGAATATGGACAATGCTACAAATATCCACACTACTTAGAAACAAACTGCAGAAATGTTTCTCACAGCAGAAAAGCAGCAGTGAGCCTTTAAATGAAAGTTTTAAACAGCTAAAGGAGCCTCTAGAGAAAGCTTTTAACTGCAAACAAGTTATCAGAATCAAACAACCCAACAGATGCTTAATAAAAGTGGACAATTTCCAGTTAATACCTCACACACAGTGAAACTAGCTAGAAAAATATACAGTAGACAAAGTGCTATAAATAACTCAAAAAAAAAACAAAAAGCAGGATACTTAATGTTATATATTATAGATCCGAGTTTGCTCAGTGTCCTTCCTTCGATTAGCTCAGTGTGAAATGGCAGAAACACTCACAAACTTAACTTCTTAGGTAACAGAAAGTTGAAACCTGAGACAACTTTAAAAAAAAAGCTCAAAAGAACCAATGAGGTGCTTAGTCTAAGCTGTAGTCCAGGTGACCTCAGTCAGCCAATGACCTTAAACAATTCTCTCTCACTGAAATGCCTGATGGCTTTGGCTAAACCAAGATGTCCCTGAACATGTGCTCAGACACACAGCCTCCACAAACACTAGGCCCAAACACAAGCCTGAATATGGACAATGCTACAAATATCCACACTACTTAGAAACAAACTGCAGAAATGTTTCTCACAGCAGAAAAGCAGCAGTGAGCCTTTAAATGAAAGTTTTAAACAGCTAAAGGAGCCTCTAGAGAAAGCTTTTAACTGCAAACAAGTTATCAGAATCAAACAACCCAACAGATGCTTAATAAAAGTGGACAATTTCCAGTTAATACCTCACACACAGTGAAACTAGCTAGAAAAATATACAGTAGACAAAGTGCTATAAATAACTCAAAAAAATAAGCAAAAAACAGGATACTTAATGTTATATATTATAGATCCGAGTTTGCTCAGTGTCCTTCCTTCGATTAGCTCAGTGTGAAATGGCAGAAACACTCACAAACTTAACTTCTTAGGTAACAGAAAGTTGAAACCTGAGACAACTTTTAAAAAAAAGCTCAAAAGAACCAATGAGGTGCTTAGTCTAAGCTGTAGTCCAGGTGACCTCAGTCAGCCAATGACCTTAAACAATTCTCTCTCACTGAAATGCCTGATGGCTTTGGCTAAACCAAGATGTCCCTGAACATGTGCTCAGACACACAGCCTCCACAAACACTAGGCCCAAACACAAGCCTGAATATGGACAATGCTACAAATATCCACACTACTTAGAAACAAACTGCAGAAATGTTTCTCACAGCAGAAAAGCAGCAGTGAGCCTTTAAATGAAAGTTTTAAACAGCTAAAGGAGCCTCTAGAGAAAGCTTTTAACTGCAAACAAGTTATCAGAATCAAACAACCCAACAGATGCTTAATAAAAGTGGACAATTTCCAGTTAATACCTCACACACAGTGAAACTAGCTAGAAAAATATACAGTAGACAAAGTGCTATAAATAACTCAAAAAATAAGCAAAAAACAGGATACTTAATGTTATATATTATAGATCCGAGTTTGCTCAGTGTCCTTCCTTCGATTAGCTCAGTGTGAAATGGCAGAAACACTCACAAACTTAACTTCTTAGGTAACAGAAAGTTGAAACCTGAGACAACTTTTAAAAAAAAGCTCAAAAGAACCAATGAGGTGCTTAGTCTAAGCTGTAGTCCAGGTGACCTCAGTCAGCCAATGACCTTAAACAATTCTCTCTCACTGAAATGCCTGATGGCTTTGGCTAAACCAAGATGTCCCTGAACATGTGCTCAGACACACAGCCTCCACAAACACTAGGCCCAAACACAAGCCTGAATATGGACAATGCTACAAATATCCACACTACTTAGAAACAAACTGCAGAAATGTTTCTCACAGCAGAAAAGCAGCAGTGAGCCTTTAAATGAAAGTTTTAAACAGCTAAAGGAGCCTCTAGAGAAAGCTTTTAACTGCAAACAAGTTATCAGAATCAAACAACCCAACAGATGCTTAATAAAAGTGGACAATTTCCAGTTAATACCTCACACACAGTGAAACTAGCTAGAAAAATATACAGTAGACAAAGTGCTATAAATAACTCGAAAAAAATAAGCAAAAAACAGGATACTTAATGTTATATATTATAGATCCGAGTTTGCTCAGTGTCCTTCCTTTGATTAGCTCAGTGTGAAATGGCAGAAACACTCACAAACTTAACTTCTTAGGTAACAGAAAGTTGAAACCTGAGACAACTTTAAAAAAAAAAGCTCAAAAGAACCAATGAGGTGCTTAGTCTAAGCTGTAGTCCAGGTGACCTCAGTCAGCCAATGACCTTAAACAATTCTCTCTCACTGAAATGCCTGATGGCTTTGGCTAAACCAAGATGTCCCTGAACATGTGCTCAGACACACAGCCTCCACAAACACTAGGCCCAAACACAAGCCTGAATATGGACAATGCTACAAATATCCACACTACTTAGAAACAAACTGCAGAAATGTTTCTCACAGCAGAAAAGCAGCAGTGAGCCTTTAAATGAAAGTTTTAAACAGCTAAAGGAGCCTCTAGAGAAAGCTTTTAACTGCAAACAAGTTATCAGAATCAAACAACCCAACAGATGCTTAATAAAAGTGGACAATTTCCAGTTAATACCACACACACAGTGAAACTAGCTAGAAAAATATACAGTAGACAAAGTGCTATAAATAACTCGAAAAAAAGTGAAAAAAAACAGGATACTTAATGTTATATATTATAGATCTGAGTTTGCTCAGTGTCCTTCCTTTGATTAGCTCAGTGTGAAATGGCAGAAACACTCACAAACTTAACTTCTTAGGTAACAGAAAGTTGAAACCTGAGACAACTTTAAAAAAAAACTCAAAAGAACCAATGAGGTGCTTAGTCTAAGCTGTATTCCATGTGATTTCAGTCAGCCAATGACCTTAAACAATTCTCTCTCACTGAAATGCCTGATGGCTTTGGCTAAACCAAGATGTCCCTGAACATGTGCTCAGACACACAGCCTCCACAAACACTAGGCCCAAACACAAGCCTGAATATGGACAATGCTACAAATATCCACACTACTTAGAAAC
Organism: Protopterus annectens; assembly: GCF_019279795.1. Taxonomy (NCBI): domain Eukaryota; kingdom Metazoa; phylum Chordata; order Ceratodontiformes; family Protopteridae; genus Protopterus; species Protopterus annectens. The sequence continues at coordinate 405,904,898 of NC_056751.1, read as the reverse complement.
AAACTGCAGAAATGTTTCTCACAGCAGAAAAGCAGCAGTGAGCCTTTAAATGAAAGTTTTAAACAGCTAAAGGAGCCTCTAGAGAAAGCTTTTAACTGCAAACAAGTTATCAGAATCAAACAACCCAACAGATGCTTAATAAAAGTGGACAATTTCCAGTTAATACCTCACACACAGTGAAACTAGCTAGAAAAATATACAGTAGACAAAGTGCTATAAATAACTCAAAAAATAAGCAAAAAACAGGATACTTAATGTTATATATTATAGATCTGAGTTTGCTCAGTGTCCTTCCTTCGATTAGCTCAGTGTGAAATGGCAGAAACACTCACAAACTTAACTTCTTAGGTAACAGAAAGTTGAAACCTGAGACAACTTTAAAAAAAAAGCTCAAAAGAACCAATGAGGTGCTTAGTCTAAGCTGTAGTCCAGGTGACCTCAGTCAGCCAATGACCTTAAACAATTCTCTCTCTCACTGAAATGCCTGATGGCTTTGGCTAAACCAAGATGTCCCTGAACATGTGCTCAGACACACAGCCTCCACAAACACTAGGCCCAAACACAAGCCTGAATATGGACAATGCTACAAATATCCACACTACTTAGAAACAAACTGCAGAAATGTTTCTCACAGCAGAAAAGCAGCAGTGAGCCTTTAAATGAAAGTTTTAAACAGCTAAAGGAGCCTCTAGAGAAAGCTTTTAACTGCAAACAAGTTATCAGAATCAAACAACCCAACAGATGCTTAATAAAAGTGGACAATTTCCAGTTAATACCTCACACACAGTGAAACTAGCTAGAAAAATATACAGTAGACAAAGTGCTATAAATAACTCAAAAAATAAGCAAAAAAACAGGATACTTAATGTTATATATTATAGATCCGAGTTTGCTCAGTGTCCTTCCTTCGATTAGCTCAGTGTGAAATGGCAGAAACACTCACAAACTTAACTTCTTAGGTAACAGAAAGTTGAAACCTGAGACAACTTTTAAAAAAAAAGCTCAAAAGAACCAATGAGGTGCTTAGTCTAAGCTGTAGTCCAGGTGACCTCAGTCAGCCAATGACCTTAAACAATTCTCTCTCACTGAAATGCCTGATGGCTTTGGCTAAACCAAGATGTCCCTGAACATGTGCTCAGACACACAGCCTCCACAAACACTAGGCCCAAACACAAGCCTGAATATGGACAATGCTACAAATATCCACACTACTTAGAAACAAACTGCAGAAATGTTTCTCACAGCAGAAAAGCAGCAGTGAGCCTTTAAATGAAAGTTTTAAACAGCTAAAGGAGCCTCTAGAGAAAGCTTTTAACTGCAAACAAGTTATCAGAATCAAACAACCCAACAGATGCTTAATAAAAGTGGACAATTTCCAGTTAATACCTCACACACAGTGAAACTAGCTAGAAAAATATACAGTAGACAAAGTGCTATAAATAACTTGAAAAAATAAGCAAAAAAACAGGATACTTAATGTTATATATTATAGATCCGAGTTTGCTCAGTGTCCTTCCTTCGATTAGCTCAGTGTGAAATGGCAGAAACACTCACAAACTTAACTTCTTAGGTAACAGAAAGTTGAAACCTGAGACAACTTTAAAAAAAAGCTCAAAAGAACCAATGAGGTGCTTAGTCTAAGCTGTAGTCCAGGTGACCTCAGTCAGCCAATGACCTTAAACAATTCTCTCTCACTGAAATGCCTGATGGCTTTGGCTAAACCAAGATGTCCCTGAACATGTGCTCAGACACACAGCCTCCACAAACACTAGGCCCAAACACAAGCCTGAATATGGACAATGCTACAAATATCCACACTACTTAGAAACAAACTGCAGAAATGTTTCTCACAGCAGAAAAGCAGCAGTGAGCCTTTAAATGAAAGTTTTAAACAGCTAAAGGAGCCTCTAGAGAAAGCTTTTAACTGCAAACAAGTTATCAGAATCAAACAACCCAACAGATGCTTAATAAAAGTGGACAATTTCCAGTTAATACCTCACACACAGTGAAACTAGCTAGAAAAATATACAGTAGACAAAGTGCTATAAATAACTCAAAAAAATAAGCAAAAAACAGGATACTTAATGTTATATATTATAGATCCGAGTTTGCTCAGTGTCCTTCCTTCGATTAGCTCAGTGTGAAATGGCAGAAACACTCACAAACTTAACTTCTTAGGTAACAGAAAGTTGAAACCTGAGACAACTTTAAAAAAAAAGCTCAAAAGAACCAATGAGGTGCTTAGTCTAAGCTGTAGTCCAGGTGACCTCAGTCAGCCAATGACCTTAAACAATTCTCTCTCACTGAAATGCCTGATGGCTTTGGCTAAACCAAGATGTCCCTGAACATGTGCTCAGACACACAGCCTCCACAAACACTAGGCCCAAACACAAGCCTGAATATGGACAATGCTACAAATATCCACACTACTTAGAAACAAACTGCAGAAATGTTTCTCACAGCAGAAAAGCAGCAGTGAGCCTTTAAATGAAAGTTTTAAACAGCTAAAGGAGCCTCTAGAGAAAGCTTTTAACTGCAAACAAGTTATCAGAATCAAACAACCCAACAGATGCTTAATAAAAGTGGACAATTTCCAGTTAATACCTCACACACAGTGAAACTAGCTAGAAAAATATACAGTAGACAAAGTGCTATAAATAACTCAAAAAATAAGCAAAAAAACAGGATACTTAATGTTATATATTATAGATCCGAGTTTGCTCAGTGTCCTTCCTTCGATTAGCTCAGTGTGAAATGGCAGAAACACTCACAAACTTAACTTCTTAGGTAACAGAAAGTTGAAACCTGAGACAACTTTTAAAAAAAAGCTCAAAAGAACCAATGAGGTGCTTAGTCTAAGCTGTAGTCCAGGTGACCTCAGTCAGCCAATGACCTTAAACAATTCTCTCTCACTGAAATGCCTGATGGCTTTGGCTAAACCAAGATGTCCCTGAACATGTGCTCAGACACACAGCCTCCACAAACACTAGGCCCAAACACAAGCCTGAATATGGACAATGCTACAAATATCCACACTACTTAGAAACAAACTGCAGAAATGTTTCTCACAGCAGAAAAGCAGCAGAGAGCCTTTAAATGAAAGTTATAAACAGCTAAAGGAGCCTCTAGAGAAAGCTTTTAACTGCAAACAAGTTATCAGAATCAAACATCCCAACAGATGCTTAATAAAAGTGGACAATTTCCAGTTAATACCTCACACACAGTGAAACTAGCTAGAAAAATATACAGTAGACAAACTGCTATAATTAACTCAAAAAAATAACCAAAAAACAGGATACTTAATGTTATATATTATAGATACGAGTTTGCTCAGTGTCCTTCCTTCGTTTAGCCTAGTGTGAAATGGCAGAAACACTCACAAACTTAACTTCTTAGGTAACAGAAAGTTGAAACCTGAGACAACTTTTAAAAAAAAAGCTCAAAAGAACCAATGAGGTGCTTAGTCTAAGCTGTAGTCCAGGTGACCTCAGTCAGCCAATGACCTTAAACAATTCTCTCTCACTGAAATGCCTGATGGCTTTGGCTAAACCAAGATGTCCCTGAACATGTGCTCAGACACACAGCCTCCACAAACACTAGGCCCAAACACAAGCCTGAATATGGACAATGCTACAAATATCCACACTACTTAGAAACAAACTGCAGAAATGTTTCTCACAGCAGAAAAGCAGCAGTGAGCCTTTAAATGAAAGTTTTAAACAGCTAAAGGAGCCTCTAGAGAAAGCTTTTAACTGCAAACAAGTTATCAGAATCAAACAACCCAACAGATGCTTAATAAAAGTGGACAATTTCCAGTTAATACCTCACACACAGTGAAACTAGCTAGAAAAATATACAGTAGACAAAGTGCTATAAATAACTCGAAAAAATAAGCAAAAAAACAGGATACTTAATGTTATATATTATAGATCTGAGTTTGCTCAGTGTCCTTCCTTCGATTAGCTCAGTGTGAAATGGCAGAAACACTCACAAACTTAACTTCTTAGGTAACAGAAAGTTGAAACCTGAGACAACTTTAAAAAAAAGCTCAAAAGAACCAATGAGGTGCTTAGTCTAAGCTGTAGTCCAGGTGACCTCAGTCAGCCAATGACCTTAAACAATTCTCTCTCACTGAAATGCCTGATGGCTTTGGCTAAACCAAGATGTCCCTGAACATGTGCTCAGACACACAGCCTCCACAAACACTAGGCCCAAACACAAGCCTGAATATGGACAATGCTACAAATATCCACACTACTTAGAAACAAACTGCAGAAATGTTTCTCACAGCAGAAAAGCAGCAGTGAGCCTTTAAATGAAAGTTTTAAACAGCTAAAGGAGCCTCTAGAGAAAGCTTTTAACTGCAAACAAGTTATCAGAATCAAACAACCCAACAGATGCTTAATAAAAGTGGACAATTTCCAGTTAATACCTCACACACAGTGAAACTAGCTAGAAAAATATACAGTAGACAAAGTGCTATAAATAACTCAAAAAATAAGCAAAAAAACAGGATACTTAATGTTATATATTATAGATCCGAGTTTGCTCAGTGTCCTTCCTTCGATTAGCTCAGTGTGAAATGGCAGAAACACTCACAAACTTAACTTCTTAGGTAACAGAAAGTTGAAACCTGAGACAACTTTTAAAAAAAAGCTCAAAAGAACCAATGAGGTGCTTAGTCTAAGCTGTAGTCCAGGTGACCTCAGTCAGCCAATGACCTTAAACAATTCTCTCTCACTGAAATGCCTGATGGCTTTGGCTAAACCAAGATGTCCCTGAACATGTGCTCAGACACACAGCCTCCACAAACACTAGGCCCAAACACAAGCCTGAATATGGACAATGCTACAAATATCCACACTACTTAGAAACAAACTGCAGAAATGTTTCTCACAGCAGAAAAGCAGCAGTGAGCCTTTAAATGAAAGTTTTAAACAGCTAAAGGAGCCTCTAGAGAAAGCTTTTAACTGCAAACAAGTTATCAGAATCAAACAACCCAACAGATGCTTAATAAAAGTGGACAATTTCCAGTTAATACCTCACACACAGTGAAACTAGCTAGAAAAATATACAGTAGACAAAGTGCTATAAATAACTCAAAAAATAAACAAAAAGCAGGATACTTAATGTTATATATTATAGATCCAAGTTTGCTCAGTGTCCTTCCTTCGATTAGCTCAGTGTGAAATGGCAGAAACACTCACAAACTTAACTTCTTAGGTAACAGAAAGTTGAAACCTGAGACAACTTTAAAAAAAAAGCTCAAAAGAACCAATGAGGTGCTTAGTCTAAGCTGTAGTCCAGGTGACCTCAGTCAGCCAATGACCTTAAACAATTCTCTCTCACTGAAATGCCTGATGGCTTTGGCTAAACCAAGATGTCCCTGAACATGTGCTCAGACACACAGCCTCCACAAACACTAGGCCCAAACACAAGCCTGAATATGGACAATGCTACAAATATCCACACTACTTAGAAACAAACTGCAGAAATGTTTCTCACAGCAGAAAAGCAGCAGTGAGCCTTTAAATGAAAGTTTTAAACAGCTAAAGGAGCCTCTAGAGAAAGCTTTTAACTGCAAACAAGTTATCAGAATCAAACAACCCAACAGATGCTTAATAAAAGTGGACAATTTCCAGTTAATACCTCACACACAGTGAAACTAGCTAGAAAAATATACAGTAGACAAAGTGCTATAAATAACTCGAAAAAATAAGCAAAAAACAGGATACTTAATGTTATATATTATAGATCCGAGTTTGCTCAGTGTCCTTCCTTCGATTAGCTCAGTGTGAAATGGCAGAAACACTCACAAACTTAACTTCTTAGGTAACAGAAAGTTGAAACCTGAGACAACTTTTAAAAAAAGCTCAAAAGAACCAATGAGGTGCTTAGTCTAAGCTGTAGTCCAGGTGACCTCAGTCAGCCAATGACCTTAAACAATTCTCTCTCACTGAAATGCCTGATGGCTTTGGCTAAACCAAGATGTCCCTGAACATGTGCTCAGACACACAGCCTCCACAAACACTAGGCCCAAACACAAGCCTGAATATGGACAATGCTACAAATATCCACACTACTTAGAAACAAACTGCAGAAATGTTTCTCACAGCAGAAAAGCAGCAGTGAGCCTTTAAATGAAAGTTTTAAACAGCTAAAGGAGCCTCTAGAGAAAGCTTTTAACTGCAAACAAGTTATCAGAATCAAACAACCCAACAGATGCTTAATAAAAGTGGACAATTTCCAGTTAATACCTCACACACAGTGAAACTAGCTAGAAAAATATACAGTAGACAAAGTGCTATAAATAACTTGAAAAAATAAGCAAAAAAACAGGATACTTAATGTTATATATTATAGATCCGAGTTTGCTCAGTGTCCTTCCTTCGATTAGCTCAGTGTGAAATGGCAGAAACACTCACAAACTTAACTTCTTAGGTAACAGAAAGTTGAAACCTGAGACAACTTTTTTAAAAAAAGCTCAAAAGAACCAATGAGGTGCTTAGTCTAAGCTGTAGTCCAGGTGACCTCAGTCAGCCAATGACCTTAAACAATTCTCTCTCACTGAAATGCCTGATGGCTTTGGCTAAACCAAGATGTCCCTGAACATGTGCTCAGACACACAGCCTCCACAAACACTAGGCCCAAACACAAGCCTGAATATGGACAATGCTACAAATATCCACACTACTTAGAAACAAACTGCAGAAATGTTTCTCACAGCAGAAAAGCAGCAGTGAGCCTTTAAATGAAAGTTTTAAACAGCTAAAGGAGCCTCTAGAGAAAGCTTTTAACTGCAAACAAGTTATCAGAATCAAACAACCCAACAGATGCTTAATAAAAGTGGACAATTTCCAGTTAATACCTCACACACAGTGAAACTAGCTAGAAAAATATACAGTAGACAAAGTGCTATAAATAACTCAAAAAAATAAGCAAAAAACAGGATACTTAATGTTATATATTATAGATCCGAGTTTGCTCAGTGTCCTTCCTTCGATTAGCTCAGTGTGAAATGGCAGAAACACTCACAAACTTAACTTCTTAGGTAACAGAAAGTTGAAACCTGAGACAACTTTTAAAAAAAAGCTCAAAAGAACCAATGAGGTGCTTAGTCTAAGCAGTAGTCCAGGTGACCACAGTCAGCCAATGACCTTAAACAATTCTCTCTCACTGAAATGCCTGATGGCTTTGGCTAAACCAAGATGTCCCTGAACATGTGCTCAGACACACAGCCTCCACAAACACTAGGCCTAAACACAAGCCTGAATATGGACAATGCTACAAATATCCACACTACTTAGAAACAAACTGCAGAAATGTTTTTCACAGCAGAAAAGCAGCAGTGAGCTTTTAAATGAAAGTTTTAAACAGCTAAAGGAGCCAGAAAGCTTTTAACTGCAAACAAGTTATCAGAATCAAACAACCCAACAGATGCTTAATAAAAGTGGACAATTTCCAGTTAATACCTCACACACAGTGAAACTAGCTAGAAAAATATACATTAACAAAGTGCTATAAATAACTCGAAAAATTAAGCAAAAAAACAGGATACTTAATGTTATATATTATAGATCCAAGTTTGCTCAGTGTCCTTCCTTCGATTAGCTCAGTGTTAAATGGCAGAAACACTCACAAACTTAACTTCTTAGGTAACAGAAAGTTGAAACCTGCGACAACTTAAAAAAAAAGCTCAAAAGAACCAATGAGGTGCTTAGTCTAAGCTGTAGTCCAGGTGACCTCAGTCAGCCAATGACCTTAAACAATTCTCTCTCACTGAAATGCCTGATGGCTTTGGCTAAACCAAGATGTCCCTGAACATGTGCTCAGACACACAGCCTCCACAAACACTAGGCCCAAACACAAGCCTGAATATGGACAATGCTACAAATATCCACACTACTTAGAAACAAACTGCAGAAATGTTTCTCACAGCAGAAAAGCAGCAGTGAGCCTTTAAATGAAAGTTTTAAACAGCTAAAGGAGCCTCTAGAGAAAGCTTTTAACTGCAAACAAGTTATCAGAATCAAACAACCCAACAGATGCTTAATAAAAGTGGACAATTTCCAGTTAATACCTCACACACAGTGAAACTAGCTAGAAAAATATACAGTAGACAAAGTGCTATAAATAACTCGAAAAAATAAGCAAAAAAACAGGATACTTAATGTTATATATTATAGATCCGAGTTTGCTCAGTGTCCTTCCTTCGATTAGCTCAGTGTGAAATGGCAGAAACACTCACAAACTTAACTTCTTAGGTAACAGAAAGTTGAAACCTGAGACAACTTTAAAAAAAAGCTCAAAAGAACCAATGAGGTGCTTAGTCTAAGCTGTAGTCCAGGTGACCTCAGTCAGCCAATGACCTTAAACAATTCTCTCTCACTGAAATGCCTGATGGCTTTGGCTAAACCAAGATGTCCCTGAACATGTGCTCAGACACACAGCCTCCACAAACACTAGGCCCAAACACAAGCCTGAATATGGACAATGCTACAAATATCCACACTACTTAGAAACAAACTGCAGAAATGTTTCTCACAGCAGAAAAGCAGCAGTGAGCCTTTAAATGAAAGTTTTAAACAGCTAAAGGAGCCTCTAGAGAAAGCTTTTAACTGCAAACAAGTTATCAGAATCAAACAACCCAACAGATGCTTAATAAAAGTGGACAATTTCCAGTTAATACCTCACACACAGTGAAACTAGCTAGAAAAATATACAGTAGACAAAGTGCTATAAATAACTCAAAAAAATAAGCAAAAAACAGGATACTTAATGTTATATATTATAGATCCGAGTTTGCTCAGTGTCCTTCCTTCGATTAGCTCAGTGTGAAATGGCAGAAACACTCACAAACTTAACTTCTTAGGTAACAGAAAGTTGAAACCTGAGACAACTTTAAAAAAAAGCTCAAAAGAACCAATGAGGTGCTTAGTCTAAGCTGTAGTCCAGGTGACCTCAGTCAGCCAATGACCTTAAACAATTCTCTCTCACTGAAATGCCTGATGGCTTTGGCTAAACCAAGATGTCCCTGAACATGTGCTCAGACACACAGCCTCCACAAACACTAGGCCCAAACACAAGCCTGAATATGGACAATGCTACAAATATCCACACTACTTAGAAACAAACTGCAGAAATGTTTCTCACAGCAGAAAAGCAGCAGTGAGCCTTTAAATGAAAGTTTTAAACAGCTAAAGGAGCCTCTAGAGAAAGCTTTTAACTGCAAACAAGTTATCAGAATCAAACAACCCAACAGATGCTTAATAAAAGTGGACAATTTCCAGTTAATACCTCACACACAGTGAAACTAGCTAGAAAAATATACAGTAGACAAAGTGCTATAAATAACTCGAAAAATAAGCAAAAAAAAAAACAGGATACTTAATGTTATATATTATAGATCCGAGTTTGCTCAGTGTCCTTCCTTCGATTAGCTCAGTGTGAAATGGCAGAAACACTCACAAACTTAACTTCTTAGGTAACAGAAAGTTGAAACCTGAGACAACTTTAAAAAAAGCTCAAAAGAACCAATGAGGTGCTTAGTCTAAGCTGTAGTCCAGGTGACCTCAGTCAGCCAATGACCTTAAACAATTCTCTCTCACTGAAATGCCTGATGGCTTTGGCTAAACCAAGATGTCCCTGAACATGTGCTCAGACACACAGCCTCCACAAACACTAGGCCCAAACACAAGCCTGAATATGGACAATGCTACAAATATCCACACTACTTAGAAACAAACTGCAGAAATGTTTCTCACAGCAGAAAAGCAGCAGTGAGCCTTTAAATGAAAGTTTTAAACAGCTAAAGGAGCCTCTAGAGAAAGCTTTTAACTGCAAACAAGTTATCAGAATCAAACAACCCAACAGATGCTTAATAAAAGTGGACAATTTCCAGTTAATACCTCACACACAGTGAAACTAGCTAGAAAAATATACAGTAGACAAAGTGCTATAAATAACTCAAAAAATAAGCAAAAACAGGATACTTAATGTTATATATTATAGATCCAAGTTTGCTCAGTGTCCTTCCTTCGATTAGCTCAGTGTGAAATGGCAGAAACACTCACAAGCTTATCTACTTAGGTAACAGAAACTTGAAACCTGTGACAACTTTAAAAAAAGCTCAAAAGAACCAATGAGGTGCTTACTCTATGCTGTAGTCCAGGTGACCCAGTCAGCCATTGACCCTAAACAATCCTACCTACCTATGAGGTAATTACTACCTCATACTACACGGTGAAACTACCAGAAAAGTATCCAGTAGACAAAGTGCTATAAATAACTCGAAAAAATAAGCAAAAAAAAAAAACAGGATGCTTAATGTTATATATTATAGATCCGAGTTTGCTCAGTGTCCTTCCTTCGATTAGCTCAATGTGAAATGGCAGAAACACTCACAAGCTTATCTACTTATGTAACAGAAACTTGAAACCTGAGACAACTTTAAAAAAAGCTCAAAAGAACCAATGAGGTGCTTACTGTAAGCGTTAGTCCAGGTGACCCACTCAGCCAATGATCTTAACCAATCCTCTCTCACTGAAATGCCTAATGGCTTTGGCAAAACTAAGATGTCCCTGAACATGTGCTCAAACACACAGCCTCCAGAAACACTAGGCCCAAACACAAGCCTGAATATGGACAATGCTACAAATATCCACATTACTTATGTAAAAACAAACTGCAGAAATGTTTCTCAAAGCAGAAATGCAGCAGTGAGCCTTTAAATGACAGTTTTAAACAGATAAAAGAGCCTCTAGGGAAAGCTTTTAACTGCAAACAAGTTATCAGAATCAAACCACCCAAACAAATGTTTAATAAAAGTGGACAATTTCCAGTTAATACCTCACACACAGTGAAACTAGCTAGAAAAGTATGCAGTAGACAAAGTGCTATAAATAACTCGAAAAGATAAGCAAAAAAAAAAAGGATAGGTAATGTTATATATTATATATCTGAGTTTCCTCAGTGTCCTTCCTTTGATTAGCTCAGTGTGAAATGGCAGAAACACTCACAAACTTAACTTCTTAGGTAACAGAAAGTTGAAACCTGAGACAACTTTAAAAAAAAAGCTCAAAAGAACCAACGAGGTGCTTACTCTAAGCTGTACTCCAGGTGACCACTCAGCCAATAACCTTAAACAATCCTCTCTCAATGAAATGCCTAATGGCTTTGGCTAAACCAAGATATCCTTGAACATTTGCTCAGACACACAGCCTCCATAAACACTAGGCCCAAACACAAGCCTGGCTATAGGCAATGCTTCAAATATACACACTAGTTAAGTAGAAACAAACTGCAGAAATGTTTCCCACAGCAGAAAAGCAGCAGTGAGCCTTTAAATGAAAGTTTTAAACAGATAAAGGAGCCTCTAGAGAAAGCTTTTATCTGCAAGCAAGTTATCAAAATCAAACAACCCAAACAGATGCATCTGAAGTAGTTAAACTTCATTTGTCCATCAACCTGTGGGTATCGGATCCATATTGGATCTGAGCCAGCAGCTTCAAACAGCTAAGATCCGAGCTCCAAGCTCCTCCCCTTATTATAGGTAGGTTCATAGATTAGTACTAAGCTAACTGCCCTTGCGAGCCATTTTAAGCCTAGTCAATTAGCCTTTGTGAGACTCAAACCCTGCACCTTGTGTTTGTAAGGCAAACACCTTAACCATTAGGCCACCCTCCCAACTAGAGAAAGCTTACCCATAATCCCCTGCTATACCTCTCTGACCTCAGATCTGGTTTGCTGCGGTTGACTCAACAGCTTTGAACGAGTTCCAGGCGTGGGAGTTAGTCGTTCTGTGAGAAAACATATTTCTTTTCTAACTTTTCTTGTAGCTGATATTGCTTGTTGTGTGTGTTGCTCCCTAGTATTAAAACCTTTTAGTTATAATATTGTTATCTTGTTATTTTTAGTGTAGTTCATTCCTTCCCGTGTGTGTGAAGGCATGTGTGTTGAGCCTTGTGTTGTTTTTAGTTTAACTATGTCTGAGGCCCCAAAAACTTTTTTCTCTAAATGCACCGAGTGTGGTCATAAGCTGTCTCCAGCGGAAGGCCACACTAGGTGTTATTTGTCTTGGGGTTGACCACCTTTCCTCAGGCTGCACTATTTATGCAGCCTTCAACTCCAGGGCTCTAAATGACAGGAGGTCGAAGTTGATTCTGGCTGGACTTTTGCCCCCGGATTCGGCTTCGACCTCCTCTCCCTTGGTGGCACTTGCCACGGCCATGGCAGTGCCCCCTTCCACCCCTGCTCCCTTGGCCGGGACTCAGCCTCCCACCTTAGGCCAGGAGGAGAGGGAAGCTAGGCGGGAGAAGAAGAAAGATAGACACCACAAGCAGCGGGCCGAGTCTTCCTCCTCAGCTCCGCCGGCTAAACAAGCTGCCTCTCCCAGGGCTTCCGGGCCTTCTCCTTCCCGGCTCCTTTCACCTCGCTTCTGCGTGGAGCCGGAGGAGGAGACCCGGTCCCCTTCGAGGTCATCGAGGCGGCACTCCCGGCCCGCCTTGGTGACCTCTTCTAGGTCCACCCGAAGCTTGTCCGATGCAGATATGGACCGGATGATGTGTAGGTTCCTCCAGTCCCAGCTGCAGATGGGAGTGCTCATGCCTCCCCCCCTCCGGGGGAGAGCTCGACCCCGTTTTCCGCCCCAATTGCTCCTTCTCCGACCCACTTCTGTGGTTCGGAGCCTTCGGATCCGGGTTGCATAGGAGCCAGGGGAGGTTCGGCGCCAATAGTGCCTCGTACTTCTTCTCCGACCGCACCCTTGAGTTTGTCGGGTCCCTTTTCGGGGCCGAGAGCTGTGCTTTGGATCCGGAGGTGTCAGTGTGTATTCGGCTCTGTCTCGGTCGGAGCATACTGGCCCTTCGGATCTGATTGCTTCGGCGGCACCCCAATCCACACATCGGATCCGAAGGGGCTGCTCTCGTATCCTAGAGAGAGCAGTTCTACCTCGGCGTTCGATGTTGTGGAGAGGGTATTGTCAAGGGATTCCAGGCCCCAGACTCCGACTACGGGTCTACCCTGCACTCTCTCTCAGACGGGCCTACCTTCCATCACCCGGCCCCAGGGACAGCCTGCGCCTACATCCCAGATGGTTCCCTTAGAGGAAGAAGATGTGGTTGGTGAGGCCTCTTCGGACAGCCCCCCTGAGGAGGTCCCTCACAAACGTAAGTGCAAGAGGAGGCACTAGGACTCACCTGAGTCTTTGACAGAAGACACAGACTTAGAGGAAGGGGAAGGTTCCCCAAGGTCACCCCCCGAGGACATCTCCTTCGGAGACATTATGGAAATGCTTCGAATTAGAGGGGGTGGTCAGCCCAAAAGCCTTCCTCGGATGAGTCTGTGTTTCTGGAGGCGTTTGACACAGGCCCATCTACCTCTTGGGTGTCCCCTCCTGCTGATCCCCTGGTAGATTTCATTACTACCAGGGCATGGAAGGAAACAGACACTGTTGAGCCCATTCCAAAGAGACCAGATAAAATCTTTAGCCACCCCCCCCACTGGTATGACGGTATGGAGCAAGGGTGCTCCTGTAGATGCCATGTTGGTGGCGGTTGCCACCAAGAGGGAACTGGCCCAGGAGAGTTCCTCGGTCCATCCTCCCAACAAGGAGTCTCAGACGATGGACCGCCTGGGGAAGCGGATGTTCGCTTCATCTACCTTTGTTGTAAGGTCGCTGAACTATATGGCACACGTCCTACGACTACAGTGGGATCACATCAAGGGATACGCCGGGTCGCCCCCAGAGTCCATGTCGACTGAGGATAAGAAGGTATTCTAAGCTCGAATGGCCACTCTTAAGTCCATCTCGAACACTTCTATGCGGCTCCTCTCCCATGCTATGGAAGGAGCCGTTAGAGCTAGTGGAGCGGGCGTTGTTTTGAGATGACATGCTTGGCTCCGCCTCTGCGATTTTGCAGAACCCTTCAAGGCGTCCTTTGCAAATGCCCCGTTTCACGGTTCTTCGCTTTTTGGCAAAACCGTCCGCGACACGCTGGTCCAGAGCGAGAAAGACGGGAAGACGTTGTTTGCCGTCGGAGTCCGCTTCTCGGCTCCCCAGAGGTCCTTCTCCAGGAACCAAAGGGGACAGAGGAAGATGTGGTTCCGGAAGTCTCAGCAGTCCCATTTCGCTCCAGACCCCTCTTCCTTCAGAGGCAGAGGAGGACAGAGTGGATGCCGGCCCAGAGGCAGAGTGGGACCGAAGAATTTTGGGTCAAGAGAACCTTTTTCGGATCGGCCCACGCAACAGCCCTGAGGGGTTACCCGACTGCTCCTCTCTGGAGGACGTGGGAAACGTTTCTTGAGGCACCTAGCAGTTTGGGAGTCCATTACAACAGATCACTGGGTGCTTCATATCATATCCAGAGGTTACAAAATCCCCTTTCTGAATCCCCCTCCCAGACCCCGGAGCCTCCCCGATGTCCCACCCAATCAAAGGGAGGCAGCAGCCGCAGAAATAAAGAGCGATCCAGCGTGTCCCCCTAAACCAGTCCGGATCGGGCTTCTACTCCAGGTTTTTTCTGGTGCCAAAAAAGATGGGGGGACTTAAGGCCAATCCTCGACCTGTCCTTACTAAACTTGTCAGTGGCCAAAGAAAAGTTCCGGATGATCACCATTCAATCCATTCTCCCACTCTTACAGGAGAACAACTGGATGTGCTCGATAGACCTCAAGGATGCGTACTACCACATATTGATGGACAGACGATCCAGAAGGTTTCTCCGCTTCCGGCTAGGAGCCAGTCACTACCAGTTCAGGGCCCTCCCCTTTGGTCTCACCACAGCCCCCAGGGTGTTCACCAAAGTTTTGGCATTAGTAGCAGCCCACCTGAGACTCCAGGGAATACAGGTCTTTCCCTACCTGGACGACTGGCTCCTGACCGCCCCCAACAGACATCTACTATGTTCAGCCAGAGATTACTTCCTCCACCTGGCCTCCCGGCTTGGAATCACAATCAACCTCAACAAATCTTCCCTTCATCCAACCCAGATCTTAGACTTCATATGAGCCAGATAAGACACAAACCTATTGAGAGTCTTCTTAACTCCAGACCGGATTCGTACCCTGAAGCTCCACGTACTGGCTCTTTTACAATCCTCGGCTCCTCCAGTGGAATTGATTCTGAAGGCTCTAGGTTCCATGGCAGCCACGATCAATCTGCTACCTTTAGCACGCTTGAACATGAGGATACTACAATGGACCTTGCAGTTTCAATGGTCCATCCTGCTACACCCACTGAGTTCACCCATCCCCCTCAGCAGGGCTTGCAGGAATTCCCTGCTCTCGTGGCTCCAGTCACCGGACCTCCAGATAGGGCGCCTCTTTTCTATGTCCCCACCTCTAACCACAGTGACCACGGATGCTTCTCGCTTAGGGTGGGGGCGGGGGCACTGTATGGGCAGAACCGTCCAAGGCACGTGGACCCATTCAGAGACCTTATTGCATGTCAATGTCCTAGAGATGAGAGTGGTGCTTTTGGCATTGCAAGCACTCCAGGCCCTACTTTCCTTAGGGACAGTTGCAATTCAGACAGACAACATGCCAGTGGTCTGGTATGTCAACAAACAGGGGGGAACCATGAGAGTTTGGGAATGGACGATCTCCACCAACCGCTTTCTCATAGCGACGCACATTCCGGGTCGGTCGATCATTTTGGATGACAGGCTGAGTCGAACCATCCTCTCACCGTACGAGTGGTCTCTGAACCCCAGAATAGCGAAGCAAATCTTCCTCAAGTGGGGTCAACCTTGCTGCGATCTCTTCGCGTCTCCTTCGAACGCAAAGTGCAGAGACTACTTCGCTCTAATTCCCCCACCAGAGGAATCCCCCAGAGATGCTCTGGTGCATGTTTGGCCATCCGGTCTACTTTATGCTTATCCTCCTCTTCCCCTAATGCTAAAATTCTTGCAGAAAGGCCATCGGTTGGGGAGCAGAGTGATCCTCATAGCCCCATTCTGGCCTCGTCAAACATGGTTCCCATGCCTATGGTCTCATCTAGTGAATCCTCCATGGATTCTAGATCCCACCCCGGATCTGATCTCTCACCCATTGGGTTTAGCAACTCCGAACCTGGACAACCTCAAGTTCACAGCTTGGCTGATCCAGTTCCAGTAATCATTAGGACTCCCGGAATCTCGTCCCCTGTTAAGGCTATTTTAGTGGCCGCTCATAAACCTTCTATGAGAAAGGTTTATAACAGCAAATGGAAATGCTTTACTATCTGGGCGGAGCATAGAAAGTTGGATCCCTTTACAGCTCCCATACCAGCGGTGTTAGAATTTTTGTCGACCTTATTCGACCAAGGTGCTAGCTCTTCCACGGTCAAAGTCCAGTTAGCTGCTATTTCCCATTATCATGTGGGAAGTGATCTCGGTTCCTTAGCATCTTCCAAATTATGTAAGACTTTCTTTAAAGGCACCTTCCTCTTAAGGCCTCCGGTGAAAGACGCAGTCCCTCCATGGGATTTAACCCTTGTTCTCCAGTCCATGACCGCCCCTCCATTTGTACCCACAGCCTTGGTGGATCTGAAATACTTATCTTGGAAGACGGCTTTTCTCATCACTATCACTTTGGCTAGAACGGTTTCGGAGCTTCAAGCCCTTTGTGCCAAACCCCTGTACTTGGTCTTCCATAAAGATAGAGTTTCCCTCAGAACCAATCCCTCCTTTCTACCCAAAGTTGCTTCTGAGCCCAATATTAATCAATCTATTAATTTACCAGTTTTCTTTCCAAATTATCAAAACAAGGGTGAATACAAATTACATTCTCTGGACGTACATAGGCAATTGGGATTCTACTTGCACAGGACCGCTGAACATAGGCAATCTGAGCCACTCTTTGTATCCTTTGCAAGACCCTCTTTGGGCAAACCAGTCCCTCCATGGGATTTAACCCTTGTTCTCTAGTCCATGACCGCCCCTCCATTTGTACCCACAGCCTTGGTGGATCTGAAATACTTATCTTGGAAGACGGCTTTTCTCATCACTATCACTTCGGCTAGAACGGTTTTGGAGCTTCAAGCCCTTTGTGCCAAACCCCCGTACTTGGTCTTCCATAAAGATAGAGTTTCCCCTCAGAACCAATCCCTCCTTTCTACCCAAAGTTGCTTCTGAGCCCAATATTAATCAATCTATTAATTTACCAGTTTTCTTTCCAAATTATCAAAAGAAGGGTGAATACAAATTACATTCTCTGGACGTACATAGGCAATTGGGATTCTACTTGCACAGGACCGCTGAACATAGGCAATCTGAGCCACTCTTTGTATCCTTTGCAAGACCCTCTTTGGGCAAACCAGTATCAAAAGTTACATTGTCCAGATGGATTTCCGAATGTATACTTCTTGCATATAAGAGTTATGGTAGACCTGAACCTGAAAAAGTCCACGCTCATTCTACCCGATCGATTTCTACTTCTGCTGCCTTTTGCTCCAGAGTGTCCTTGGATGACATTTGTTCAGCAGCCACTTGGGCTTCATCCCATACTTTCATTAACCATTATAAGTTGTATCTAATTTCCACAGGGAGAGCATCCTTCAGCTCTGCAGTGCTCCGGAATATCCTTCCATGAGGACCCCCCCCAAGGTTGGGTAGCTGGGGACTCTGTCCCACAGGTTGATGGACAGATGAAGTTAACTACTTCAGATAAAGAAGTTATGTACTCGCCATAACGTTCCATCTGAGTAGGTAAACTTCATTTGTCAGCAACCAACCCCCCCCCCTCCGTTCCTCTAACCTATAGTGCATCCTAGAAGGATTCCTTGTCCTTTTCTCCAGATAACACCAGGTTAGGAGTTGCAGGTGATCCTTTGTTGTAATATGCTGTTTTACTACAGCAAACTTGATCTGAGGTCAGAGAGGGATGGCAGCGGATTATGGATAAGGGGAGGAGCTTGGAGCTCGGATCTTAGCTGTTTGAAGCTGCCGGCTTGGATCCGATATGGATCCAATACCCACAGGTTGCTGACAAATGAAGTTTACCTACTCAGATGGAACGTTATGGTGAGTACATAACGTCTTTTTAATAAAAGTGGACAATTTTCCATTAATACCTCACACACAGTGAAACTAACTAGAAAAGTACGCAGTAGACAAAGTGCTATAAATAACTCGAAAGAATAAGCAAAAAAAAGGATACTTAATGTTATAAATCCGAGTTTGCTCAGTGTCCTTCCTTTGATTAGTTCAGTGTGAAATGGCAGAAACACTCACAAACTTAACTTCTTAGGTAAGAGAAAGTTGAAACCTGAGACAACTTTAAAAAAAAGCTCAAAAGAACCAATGAGGTACTTACACTAAGCTGTAGTCCAGGTGACCCACTCAGCCAATGACCTTAAAGAATCCTCTTTCACTGAAATGATTAATTGCTTTGGCTAAACCAAGATGTCCTTGAACATGTGCCCAGACACACAGCATCCACAAACACTAGGCCCAAACACAAGCCTGAATATGGTCAGTGCTAAAAATATCCACACTACTTGGGTAGAATCAAACTGCAGAAATGTTTCTCACAGCAGAAAAGCAGCAGTGAGCCTTTAAATGAAAGTTTAAACAGATAAAGAAGCCTCTAGAGAAAGCTTTTAATTGCAAACATGTTATCAGAATCAAACAACCCATACAGATGACTAATAAAAGTGGACAATTTCCAGTTAATACCTCACACACAGTGAAACTAGCTAGAAAAGTATGCAGTAGACAAAGTGTTATAAATAACTCAAAAAATTAGCAAAAAAAAACAGGATACTTAATGTTATATATTATAGATCCGAGTTTGCTCAGTGTCCGTCCTTCGATTAGCTCAGTGTGAAATGGCAGAAACACTCACAAACTTAACTTCTTAGGTAACAGAAAGTTGAAACCTGAGACAAATTACAAAAAAAGTTCAAAAGGACCAATGAGGTACTTACTCTAAGCTGTAGTCCAGGTGACCCACTCAGCCAATGACCTTAAAGAATCCTCTCTCACTGAAATGATTAATTGCTTTGGCTAAACCAAGATGTCCTTGAACATGTGCCCAGACACACAGCGTCCACAAACACTAGGCCCAAACACAAGCCTGAATATGGTCAATGCTACAAATATCCACATTACTTAGGTAAAAACAAACTGCAGAAATGATTCTCACATCAGAAAAGCAGCAGTGAGCCTTTAAATGAAAGCTTTAAACAGATAAATAAGGCTCTAGAGAAAGCTTTTAACTGCAAACAAGTTATCAGAATCAGAAAACCCAAAGAGATGCTTAATAAAAGTGGACAATTCCAGTTAATACCTCACACACAGTGAAAGTAGCTAGTAAAGTATGCAGTGGACAAAGTGCTATAAATAACTCGAAAAGATAAGCAACAAAAAACAGGATACTTAATGTTATATTTTATAGATCTGAGTTTCCTCAGTGTCCTTCCTTTGATTAGCTCAGTGTGAAATGGCAGAAACACTCACAAACTTAAATTCTTTGGTAACAGAAAGTTGAAACCTGAGACAACTTTAAAAAAAGCTCAAAAGAACCAATGAGGTGCTTACGGTAAGCTGTAGTCCAGGTGACCCACTTAGCCAGTGACCTTAAAGAATCCTCTCTCACTGAAATGCCTAATGGATTTGGCTAAACCAAGATGTCCTTGAACATGTGCTCAGACACACAGCCTCCACAAACACTAGGCCCAAACACAAGCCTGACTATAGACAATGCTACAAATATACACACTAGTTAGGTAGAAACAAACTGCAGAAATGTTTCTCACAGCAGAAAAGCAGCAGTGAGCCTTTAAATGAAATTTTTAAACAGATAAAGGAGCCTCTAGAGAAAGGTTTTAACTGCAAACAAGTTATCAGAATCAAACAACCCAAACAGATGCCTAATAAAAGTGGACAAGTTCTAGTTAAAACCTCACACACAGTGAAACTAGCTAGAAAAGTATGCAGTAGACAAAGTGCTATAAATAACTCGAAAAAATAAGCAAAAAAACAGGATGCTTAATGTTATATATTATAGTTCGAGTTTCCTCCGTGTCCTTCCTTCGATTAGTTCAGTGTGAAATGGCAGAAACACTCACAAACTTAACTTCTTAGGTAAGAGAAAGTTGAAACCTGAGACAACTTTAAAAAAAGCTCAAAAGAACCAATGAGGTGCTTACTCTAAGCTGTAGTCCAGGTGACCCACTCAGCCAATGACCTTAAACAATCCTCTCTCTCTGAAATGCCTAATGGCTTTGTCTAAACCAAGATGTACTTGAACATGTGCTCAGACACACAGCCTCCACAAACACTATGCCCAAACATAAGCCTCAATATGGACAATGCTAAAAATATCCACACTACTTGGGTAGAATCAAACTGCAGAAATGTTTCTCAAAGCAGAAAAGCAGCAGTGTGCCTTTAAATGAAAGTTTAAACAGATAAAGAAGCTTCTAGAGAAAGCTTTTAATTGCAAACAAGTTATCAGAATCAAACAACCCATACAGCTGCCTAATAAAAGTGGACACTTTCCAGTTAATACCTCACACACAGTGAAACTAGCTAGAAAAGTATGCAGTAGACAACGTGCTATAAATAACTCGAAAAAATAAGCAAAAAAACAGGATACTTAATGTTATATATTATAGATCCGAGTTTGCTCAGTGTCCTTCCTTCGATTAGGTCAGTGTGAAATGGCAGAAACACACACAAACTTAACTTCTTAGGTAACAGAAAGTTGAAACCTGAGGCAACTTACAAAAAAAGTTCAAAAGAACTAATGAGTTGCTTACTCTAAGCTGTGCTCCAGGTGACCCAGTCAGCCAGTGACCTTAACCAGTCCTCTCTCACTGAAATGCCTAATGGCTTTGTCTAAACCAAGATGTCCTTGAACATGTGCTCAGACACCCAGCCTCCACAAACACTAGGCCCAAACACAAGCCTGAGTATGGACAGTGCTACAAATATCCACACTACTTATGTAGAAACAAACAGCAGAAATGTTTCTCACAGCAGAAAAGCAGCAGATGTAATGGGATCCTATCTCGCCTACGTTCATAACTGATGGGTTCGGAGCCGATCCCTCGGCTCCGACTCGGCCACTATATAGTAGAACGAAGTCTCTAATTGGCTGGGCTACCCCTTATCCCAGAATGCACCACACCTGCTTCCCCAGATCTCGTTTGCCGCTTTTCAAGCTAGACGTGGTCTCGACTTGGCTGGAGCTAAGTAGTTTTTTGGTTACTTTTTGGTCTTTTGACCTAGGGGTTTCTTCATAAATTTAACAAACAGCTGTTTTAACAGCTTTACGTGTGTGTGTAAACTTTTTTGGTGTGATTGGTATTTTTTTTTTTTTTTTTTTATATTTACCGGGCAAGGCCCGTTTAAGTTAGAGGGCCCTTGCCCTTATTTGTGTGTGGGTGTGCTAAATTTGTCTTTCTGTACGTTTCTGTTTTATCGGGCTAAGCCCGTTTAAGTTAGAGGGCTTCTACCCGTTTTGGGTGCTGTATCTCGGGCCAGTCCCGTTTGAGTCAAAGGGCTCGTGCCCTACTGAAGGTTGTTTCTTTCATTGTGGTAAAACTGTGGTGTGACAGGATGTCAAAAGAGCAGAAGTCTGGTTTTAAAAAGTGCACCAAGTGTAACTACAAAATGTCTATTACCGATAGCCATGCTGTTTGTGTATATTGTTTAGGACCGAAACATTTACAGGAAACATGTAGTGTTTGTCATGCTTTTTCCTCTAGGGTCCTTCAAGAACATAAATATAAGTTGATACTTAAGAGCCTTATTAAGCCCTCCTTTGAGGAAGCTTTGGCTTCTCCTTCCTCTCCAACTTCTAAAAAGAAAAGGTCGTCGGCTCCGACCAGTCCTTCGGAACCGACTTCAAAGAAGCATAGGTCGACCTCTTCTTCCTCGGCTCCAATGGCTTCGGAGCCTCGGGTGGAAGGGTCTGCCTCGATACCTCTTTCCTCGGCTCCATTGGTGTCGGAGCCGCAGGTTGGGGGATCGAGAGACGAATCATCTGCTTCGGCTCCGTTGGTCTCGGAGCTGTTGGTGGTGTGCAGCTCAGACTCTCCCCCCTTGGCCCCGAAGTCCCCTTCGGCACCGATACTTATACATACGGTTCCGGATCCGGTGCCGATAGTGTTGGAGCCGTTTCGGAGCCGGTCCCCTGGTCTTTCGGAGCCGAGAGAGAAGTCGTCTCGGCCCCCCATCTATTTCTTCTAAATCCTCCAGGTTGTCTGACTCAGATTTGGGCAGAGTTATCCAGAGGCTTTTCCAGTCCCCGGTTTTTGCAAAAATGGTCTCGGCTCCAGCCCACTCGGCTCCGGAGCCGATCCCCACTTCGACACATCCGATTCCTCCTCCAACCTCCTCGGAGCCGTTGGAGTCGGTGATGGTAGAGCAGAGCAGAGTCGTCCAGTCGGAACCAAGACTCCCTCGGAGCCTCTCGGTTTCGACCATCATTCCTACCCTGTCCTCGGCGTCAGGGTTCAGTACCGGGACTTCCTCGGTCGGGGCCGAGGGGAACACTTTGGAACTGGTAGCTTCGGTGCCTAGTCTTCCCCTCGGAGCATCGGCCGCAGGGATTCCCGGTACCGTCGTGGTCTCTCAGCTGGTATCCTCTGTAGAGTCTGGAGGTCCTGCTTTTGAGGCCATGAGGAGTGCGCTGGCCATGTCCTTGCCGGCTCAGCAAGTCTCTACCTCACCGTCCCTAGACTTGGGAACTGGTGCTTCTGGTGTTCTTCATTCCCACGACAGCGGGGCCCCAGGGCCTGAGGATACCCCCTTGGGGGGTTCCCTTCTCCTGGGAGGTCCTTCTGAATCCGCTTCGGATGAACCTCCAAGGAAGAAATTGTGCAAGAGGAAGCACATTGACTCCCAGGATGAGTCTATCACATCAGATACTGACCTCGATGATGCGGAGGGGTCCCCAAAATCATCCTCGGATGATGTCTCATTCTCAGATATCCTCGAGATCCTGAGACAGAGAGGCGATTGGCAGTCCAAAACCCCTTCCGCAGAGGAGTCAGTCTTCCTCAAGGCTTTTGGGGCCCAGCCCTCCACCTCCTGGGTGTCTCCACCCTTCGATGAATTGCTAGATTTACTTTCTCGAAGGGTGTGGGAACACCCTGATTCTGTGGAACCGGTGCCCGCCAGGCCTAACAAGTTCCTCTCAGCCCCTCCTCAAAAGGAATTTTTGACCAAAGGAGTTGCTGTAGATGCGATGGTGGTGGCATCTGCCACTCAGCAGGACGTGGCAGAGGCTTCAACATCTATTCACCCTCCTAATAAGGATTTCAGGAGCATGGATAGGTACGGGAAGTGTACCCTTTCTTCAGCGGCCTTTACCCTGTGGTCGCTGAATTACCTTTGTCATTTCACCAGGCTCCAAAGGGACCTCCTCAAAGAGATAGGAGAGTCTCTTACGGGTAACCTTCCTGAGGCGTTAGCCCAAACTGTTGGCGCCCAGATGACTACCCTATCTTCGATAGTCAACTCGTCCATGAGGCTCATCTCATATGCAGCCGAAGGGGCGAGTAGAGCAGCGGGAACAGGCGTGGCTCTTAGAAGACATGCCTGGTTACGCTTGTGTCCCTTTGCGGAGGCTTTTAAGTCTTCCTTCACTGACGCCCCCTTTTGATGGGTCCTCCCTGTTTGGACCCAAGGTGAAGGACACACTGACTCGGTGCGAGCAGGAGGGCAAGACCTTGACTGCAATGGGGGCCCGTTTTTCCGCTCCTTCTAGACCTTACCCCAAGGCCCAGAGAGGAGAGAAAATGTGGTTCAGGAAATCTCAAAGGTCTTTCCCTACTCCACCGAGTGATTCCACCTCTAGAGGCAGGGGGGGGGGGAATTCAGGAAGACGCCGCCCCCAGAGGCGGCAGAGGCCCCCGTAACTCTGGAGACCGCGATTCCTTTCATGGTCCATCCTACGCTCCCTGTCCCTGAGACGTGGCCCGACTGCGCATCTCCGGAGCCAGTCGGGGGTCTTTTTGCGGAACACCCACAGGCTTGGGAATCTATCACCAAGGATCAGTGGGTGCTCCGAACCATAACCGGAGGCTATCTCATCCCTTTCACCAAGATCCCCCCTCTTCCTATCAGGAAAATCCCGGATGTGCCACCCAGTCAGCGGGATCAAGCAGCGGTCGAGGTTTCAAAGCTGCTAAGAAAAGGAGTCATCCAGCCTGTCCCCGCGGACCAGATTGAATCAGGAACTTACTCAAGACTATTTTTGGTTCCAAAAAGACAGGGGACTTAAGGCCCATTTTGGACCTCAGCTCATTGAATCACTTTGTAAAAAAATCCAAATTCCGAATGGTCACCCTTCAGTCCATTCTCCCGTTATTGGAGAAGGATGTCTGGATGTGCTCCATAGATCTCAAGGACGCTTACTATCACATTCTGATAAGTCAAGAGTCCAGGAGTCATTTACGCTTCCACCTGGGAACCAGTCATTTCCAGTTCCAAGCACTGCCCTTTGGTCTCACCACAGCCCCCAGGGTGTTCACCAAGTGTCTGGCAGTGGTGACAGCTCACTTGAGAAGTCTAGGATTCCAAGTGTTTCCCTATCTAGACGACTGGCTCCTTACTGCCACCTCCAAGCATCTATTAGTTCGGGCGCGTATGACCACAGTCAGTTTGGGTCATTCACTAGGAATCACGTTCAATTGGGGAAAATCTGTGCTGCGGCCGTCTCAGCGTATTACATTTATAGGCGCAGAGTTAGACACAAGAAGAATGCGGGCATTCTTGCCTGTAGAAAGGATTCAGGTCCTGCAGTCTCAGGTTCAAACCCTGTTATCCAGATCACGAGTTCAGGCCAGACTGATTCTGCAGTTATTGGGCACGATGGCCTCGACTATTCTACTAGTCCCCTTAGCCAGGCTGCACATGCGGGTGCTGCAATGGCTACTGTCGGTTCAATGGTCCTTTCAGGAACTTCCCCTGAACCATTTGGTCCAGATTACCGAAATTTGCCGTCGGGACCTACGTTGGTGGCTGCTTCGGTCCAACCTGGACCAGGGGTGACCCTTTGCCCTTCAGCCTCCCATCGCCACGGTGACCACGGACGCCTCCCAGACAGGGTGGGGGGGGTCATTATCTGGACAGGTCTGTCCAAGGCACATGGCAGGCTCACGAAACGCACTTACATATCAATATCCTGGAAATGAGAGCGGTGCTACTGGTGTTGCAAGCACTTCATCATGCTCTTCCACGGGATACTATTGCGATCCTATCCGACAACATGTCGGTAGTCTGGTACATAAACAAGCAAGGCGGAACCAGGTCCTACCCTCTTTGCCAAGAGGCCATGAGAGTGTGGCATTGGGCGATTTCTACCCAGCATTTCCTAGTGGCAACACACATTCCGGGGAAATCCAATGTGACTGCAGACAGGCTGAGCAGAACTCTCCTGTTACCCCATGAGTGGTCCCTCAACGACAGGGTGGCTGCAAACATCTTCACCAAGTGGGGCCTCCCTTGTTGCGACTTGTTCGCCAGTCCTCACAATGCAAAATGCAGGGACTTCTTCACTCTGACTCCCTCTCAGGGGCAGATTCCCAGGGACGCTCTAGCTCACAGTTGGCCCCCCGGTCTACTTTACGCCTTCCCTCCGGTTCCCCTTCTCCCGAAGGTGATACAGAAGGCGATTTATCTAGGGAGCGACATGATTTTGATCGCTCCACACTGGCCTCATCAGGTTTGGTTCCCCTTCCTTCTGAGGTATGCGGTGGAGGGCCCATGGTTTCTGGACCTAGTGCCCGACCTGTTGACTCATCAGTTGGGACAGTCTCACCCATCCCTCAGATCCTTGAGGTTGGCCACTTGGTTACTCTACTTCCAACCTTAGTCAGAGATAACTCTTTTTCTCCAGACGTCATCCATATTTTGTCCTCTTCTCACAAACCTTCCACTATTAAACTGTATTCCAGCAAGTGGAAGAGGTTTGCTCTTTGGGCCCAGCAACGAGGCATAGATCCCCTTACCGCCCCAGTACCTCAGGTTTTAGAATTCCTGGCTTCTTTGTTTTATTTGGGCTCTTCAGTTTCCACAATTAAAGTCCAACTGGCGGCTATCTCTAATTTTCATGTCTCCTTTGAGCCTTCCTTAATGGCAAACAGGCTTTGCAAATCTTTCCTTAAAGGAGCGTGGCTCCTTCGGCCCCCAACAGCCCATCCTGTGCCCCCTTGGGATCTGAATATGGTTCTAGCTTCTTTAACTGCCCATCCCTTTGAACCAGCAGCTACTTGTGATTTAAAATTTCTATCTTGGAAAACTGCTATTTTGGTGGCAATAACCTCTGCCAAGCGGGTCTTAGAGCTTCAGGCTCTCTCTGTTCTAATCCTCCTTATTTGACTTTTCACAAAGACAGAGTGTCTCTCAAGTTAAATCCCTCTTTCTTGCCCAAGGTAGCATCCCCCTTATGCATTCAACAATCCTTGGAGCTCCCTGTGTTTTTTCCCAAATTCTCCAATAGCACAGAATATATTTTCCATCAATTGGATGTTCACAGACAACTGCGTTTTTATTTAAGTAGGACCAATCAGACACGAAAGTCAGATCAGCTGTTTGTGTCCTTTGCGGAAAATAGGTTGGGTCAACCTGTGGCTAAAACCACCATAGCCAAATGGATTAAAGATTGCATCTCCTTCATCTATTCACAGTCCGGCAAAGAGCTACCATTCCCAGTCAAGGCTCATTCTACCAGGGCAATGGCTACTTCTGTAGCATTTCACTCCAAATTATCGATAGATGATATCTGTGCGGCTGCTACCTGGACTTCTCCGCACACCTTTATTTCTCATTACAAGATAGATGTGGCTTCTCGAGGTAGAGCTTCCTTTGGTTCCACAGTTCTCAGGAGTGTTTTCCAATGAGCCACCCGGGATTTAGGTGCTAGGGATGCTGTCCCATCAGTTATGAATGTAGGCGAGATAGGATCCCATTACATCTTTTAGTTATGTACTTACCATAACTTTGGATGTATGGGATCCATCTCGCCTACATTCATACCCTCCTTCCCCCTTCCCATTGAATTTAGAGGAAATGTTGCTACTTACTGAGTTTTTCTCTTGAAGGACTTTAGTTTGTTACAGTTGTTGGTATGTTTCTGTGACTGGATGTAGGTATATAAAAGCGAACAAACAAGATCTGGGGAAGCAGGCGTGGTGCATTCTAGGATAAGGGGTAGCCCAGCCAATTAGAGACTTTGTTCTACTATATAGTGGCCGAGTCGGAGCCGAGGGATCGGCTCCGAACCCATCAGTTATGAATGTAGGCGAGATGGATCCCATACATCCGAAGTTATGGTAAGTACATAACTAATAGTTAGCCTTTAAATGAAAGTTTTAAACAGATAAAGGAGCCTCTAGAGAAAGCTTTTCACTTCAAACAAGTTATCAGAATCAAACAACCCAAACAGATGCTTAACAAAAGTGGACAATTTCCAGTTAATACCTCACACACAGTGAATCTAGCTAGAAAAGTATGCAGTAGACAAAGTGCTATAAATAAGTAAAAAAAATAAGCAAAAAAACAGGATACTTAATGTTATATATTATAAATCCGAGTTTGCTCAGTGTCTTTCCTTTGATTAGCTCAGTGTGAAATGGCAGAAACACTCACAAACTTAACTTCTTTGGTAAGAGAAAGTTGAAACCTGAGACAGCTTTAAAAAAAGCTTAAAAGAACCAATGAGGTGCTTTCTCTAAGCTTTACTCCAGGTGACCCAGTCAGCCAGTGACCTTAAACAATCCTCTCTCACTGAAATGCCTAATGGCTTTGTCTAAACCAAGATGTCCTTGAACATGTGCTCAGACACACAGCCTCCACAAACACTAGGCCCAAACACAAGCCTGAATATGGACAATGCTACAAATATCCACACTACTTAGGTAGAATCAAACTGCATAAATGTGTCTCACAGCAGAAAAGCAGCAGTGAGCCCTTAAATGAAAGTTTTAAACAGATAAAGGAGCCTCTAGAGAAAGTTTTTAACTGCAAACAAGTTATCAGAATTAAACAACCCATACAGATGCTTAATAAAAGTGGACAATTTCCAGTTAATAACTCACACACAGTGAAACTAGCTAGAAAAGTATGCAGTAGAAAAAGTGCTATATATAACTCGAAAAAACAAGCCAAAAAATAGGATACTTAATGTTACATATTATAGATCCGAGTTTGCTCAGTGTCCTTCCTTCGATTACCTCAGTGTGAAATGGCAGAAGGACTGACAAACTTAACTTCTTAGGTAACAGAAAGTTGAAACCTGAGACAACTTTAAAAAAAAAGCTCAAAAGAACCAATGAGGTGGTTACTCTAAGCTGTAGTCCAGGTGACCCAGTCAGCCAATAACCTTAAACAATCCTCTCTCAATGAAATGCCTAATAGCTTTGGCTAAACCAAGATGTCCTTGAACATGTGCTCAGACACACAGCCTCGACAAACACTAGGCCCAAACACAAGCCTGAAGATGGACAATGCTACAAATGTCCACACTACTTAGGTAGAATCAAACAGCAGAAAAGCAGCAGTAAGCCTTTAAATGAAAGTTTTAAACAGATAAAGGAGCCTCTAGAGAAAGGTTTTGACTGCAAACAAGTTATCATAATCAAACAGCCCATACAGATGCATAATAAAAGTGGACAATTTCCAGTTAATACCTCAGACACAGTGAAAATATGTAGAAAAATATGTAGTAGACAAAGTGCTATAAATAATTCGAAAAAATAACCAAAAAAAAGGATACTTAATGTTATATATTATAGATCCGGGTTTGCTCAGTGTCCTTCCTTCAGTTAGCTCAGTGTGAAATGGTAGAAAGACTCAGAATTTTAACTTCTTAGGTAACAGAAAGTTTAAACCTGAGACAACTTCAAAAAAAAAGCTCAAAAGAATCGATGAGGTGCTTACTCTAAGCTATTATCCAGGTGACCCAGTCAGCCAATAACCTTAAACAATCCTCTCTCACTGAAATGCCTAGTGGCGTTGGCTAAACAAAGAAGTCCTTGAGCATGTGCTAAGACACACAGCCTCCACAAACATTAAGCCCAAATACAAACCTGAAGATGGAGAATGCTACAAATATCCACACTACTTAGGTAGAATCAAACTGCAGAAATGTTTCTCGCAGCAGAAAAGCATCAGTGAGCCTTTAAATGAAAGTTTAAACAGATAAGGAAGCCTCTAGAGAAAGCTTTTAATTGCAAGCAAGTTATCATAGGAATCATAGGTTAGTACTAAGCTAACTGCCCTTGCGAGCCATTGTAAGCCTAGCCAATTATCCCTTGTGAGACTCAAACCCTGCACCTTGTGCTTGTAAGGCAAACACCTTAACCATTAGGCCACCCTCCCAACCCAGAATCAAACAACCCAAACAGATGCCTAATAAAAGTGGACAATTTCCAGTTAATACCTCACACACAGTGAAACTACCAAGAAAGGTATGCAGTAGACAAAGTGCTATAAATAACTCGAAAAAGTAAGCAAAAAAAAAAACAGGATACTTAATGTTATATATTATAGATCCAAGTTTGCTCAGTGACCTTCCTTTGATTAGCTCAGTGTGAAATGGCAGAAACACTCACAAACTTAACTTATTATGTAACAGAAAGTTGAAACCTGAGACAACTTAAAAAAATAGCTCAAAAGAACCAATGAGGTGCTTACTCTAAGCTGTAGTCCAGGTGACCCAGTCAGCCAATGACCTTAAACAATCCTCTCTCACTGAAATGCCTAATGGCTTTGGCTAAACCAAGATATCCTTGAACATGTGCTCAGACACACAGCCTCCAAAAACGCTAGGCCCAAACAGAAGCCTGAATATGGACAATGCTACAAATATACACACTACTTAGGTAGAAACAAACTGCAGAAATGTTTCTCACAGTAGAAAAGCAGCAGTGAGCCCTTAAATGAAAGTTTTAAACAGAATAAGGAGCCTCTAGAGAAAGCTTTTAACTGCAAACAAGTTATCAGAATCAAACAACCCAAACAGATGCTTAATAAAAGTGGGCAATTTCCAGTTAATACATCACACACAGTGAAACTAGCTAGAAAAATATGCAGTAGACAAAGTGCTATAAATAACTCAAAAAAATAATCAAAACAACAGGATACTTAATGTTATATATTAGAGATCCGAGTTTGCTCAGTGCCCTTTCTTCGAGTAGCTCAGTGTGAAATGGCAGAAACACCCACAAACGTAACTTCTTAGGTAACAGAAAGTTGAAACCTGAGACAACTATAAAAAAAAGCTCAAAAGAACCAACATGGTGCTTACTCTAAGCTGTAGTCCAGATGGCCCACTCAGTCAATGACCTTGAACAATCCTCTCTCACTGAAATGCCTAATGGCTTTAGCTAAAGCAAGATGTCCTTGAACATGTGCCAGACACACAGCCTCCACAAACACTAGGCCCAAACTCAAGCCTGAATATGGACAATGCTACAATTATCCACACTACTTGGGTAGAATCAAACTGCAGAAATCTTTCTCACAGCAGAAAAGCAGCAGTGAGCCTTTAAATGAAAATTTAAACAGATAAAGGAGCCTCTAGAGAAAGTTTTTAACTGCAAACAAGTTATCAGAATCAGACAACCCAAACAGATGCTTATTAAAAGTGGACAATTTCCAGCTAATATCTCACACACAGTGAAACTAGCTAGAGAAGTATGCAGTAGACAAAGTGCTATAAATAACTCAAAAAATAAGCAAAAAAAAAAACCAGGATACTTAATGTTATATATTATAGATCAGAGTTTTCTTAGTGTCCTTCCTTCGATTATCTCAGCCTGAAATGGCAGAAACACTCACAAACTTAACTTCTTAGGTAAGAGAAAGGTGAAATCTGAGACAACTTTAAAAAAAGCTCAAAAGAACCACGAGGTGCTTACTATATGCTGTAGTCCAGGTGACCCAGTCAGCCAATGACCTTAAACAATACTCTCTCACTGAAATGCCTAATGGCTTTGGCTAAACCAAGATGTCCTTGAACATGTGATGAGACGCACAGCCTCTACAAACACTAGGCCCAAACACAAGCCTGAAGATGGACAATGCTACAAATATCCACACTACCTAGGTAGAATCAAACTGCAGAAATGTTTCTCACAGCAGAAAAGCAGCAGTGACCCTTTTAATAAAAGTTTTAATCAGATAAAGGAGCCTCTAGAGAAAGCTTCTGACTGCAAACAATTTATCAGAATCAAAAAACCCAAACAGGTGCTTAATAAAAGTGGGCAATTTCCAGTTAATACCTCACACATAGTGAAACTTCCTAGAAAAGTATGCAATAGACAAAGTGCTATAAATAACTCGAAAAAATAAGCAAAAAAACAGGATACTCAATGTTATATATTATAAGTCCGAGTTTGCTGAGTGTCATTCCTTTGATAAGCTCAGTGTGAAATGGCAGAAACACTTACAAACTTAACTTCTTAGGTAAGAGAAAGTTGAAAACTGAGACAACTTTAAAAAAGCTCAAAAGAACCAATGAGGTTCTTACTCTAAGCTGTAGTCCAGGTGACCCAGTCAGCCAATGACCTTAAACAATCCTCTCTCACTGAAATGCCTAATGGCTTTGGCTAAACCAAGCTGTCCTTGAACATGTGCTCAGACAAACAGCCTCCACAAACACTAGACCCAAACACAAGCCTGAATATGAACAATGCTACAAATATCCACACTACTTAGGTAGAATCAAACTGCAGAAATGTTTCTCACAGCAGAAAAGCAGCAGTGAGCCTTTAAATAAAAGTTTTAATCAGATAAAGGAGCCTCTAGAGAAAGCTTTTGACTGCAAACAATTTATCAGAATCAAAAAACCCAAACAGATGCTTAATAAAAGTGGGCAATTTCCAGTTAATACCTCACACACAGTGAAACTTCCTAGAAAAGTATGCAGTAGACAAAGTGCTATAAATAACTCGAAAAAATAAGGAAAAAACAGGATACTCAATGTTATATATTATAAATCCGAGTTTGCTGAGTGTCCTTCCTTTGATAAGCTCAGTGTGAAATTGCAGAAACACTTACAAACTTAACTTCTTAGGTAAGAGAATGTTGAAACCTGAGACAACTTTAAAAAAAAGCTCAAAAGAACCAATGAGGTGCTTACTCTAAGCTGTAGTCCAGGTGACCCAGTCAGCCAATGACTTTAAGTAATCTTCTCTCACTGAAATGCCTAATGGCTTTCGCTAAACCAAGATGTCCTTGAAAATGTGCCAAGACACACAGCCTCCACAAACACTAGGGCCAAACACAAGCCTGAATATGGACAATGGTACAAATATCCACACTACTCGTGTAGAATCAAACTGCAGAAATCTTTCTCACAGCAGAAAAGCAGTAGTGAGCCTTTAAATGAAAGTTTTAAACATATAAAGGAGCCTCTAGAGAAGGCTTTTAACTGCAAACAAGTTATCAGAATCAAACAACCCAAACAGATGCTTAATAAAAGTGGGCAATTTCCAGTTAATACCTCACACACAGTGAAACTACCTAGAAAAGTATGCAGTAGAGAAAGTGCTGTAAATAACTCAAAAAAAAAAATAAGCAAAAAAGCAGGATACTCAATGTTATATATTATCATTCGGAGTTTGCTGAGTGTCCTTCCTTTGATACGCTCAGTGTGAAGTGGCAGAAACACTTACAAACTTAACTTCTTAGGTAAGAGAAAGTTGAAACCTGAGACAACTTTAAAAAAAAGCTCAAAAGAACCAATGAGGTGCTTACTCTAAGCTGTAGTCCAGGTGACCCAGTCAGCCACTGACCTTAAACAATCCTCTCTCACTGAAATGCCTAATGGCTTTGGCTAAACCAAGATGTCAAACTCAACCAAAACAGCAGAAAACAGATGTAGCCCCACACCACAGCAGAGTCCAGTTCTCGAGCCAAAAAAGTTTCAGGACAATCTTTTATTAATGCAAAACACAAAGTCCTCCAGACATATTTAAAAACTTAAATTTGTACTCTTTACACACTTTACTATGTTTATATAAAGCATTGCTCTCTTTCTTCACAGAGATTTCATAAATATGTTCGTAAATACGTTTTCTCAAGGCTCTTTCAGATTTACCAACATAGAAAGCATCACATTTTTCACAGAAAGCAAGATATACTATCCCTTGTGTATCACAATTAAAATATTCTGGGCTATTTACCATTTTGTTTCTACTTGGAATATAATGCCCTTCTCCATTTAATATATAACTACATTGAGCACATCGCCCACATTTGTAAGTACCCTTCTTATTATTGTGTCTGGTAGTAGCCTTTTTCTTGCTTTCCAAAATATTCCCCATATTTCGTGAATTCCTATAAATTATTTTTTTAGGGATATTCGATATGCTTTCTAAATCAGAAAGTGCCACAAACCTCTCCCATTCCTTGAGGAATATCCTACTTATTCCTCTATTTATACCATTATATTCCAGTACTAATGCTTGTGTGTGCTTTTCAGACCTTTTATTATTAATGCTCATAGGCCCTACAGGTGGATTAATTATTACTCCATTTCCCTGTCCTTTGTATATAGGCTGGAATCTATCCTTTCTTCCTTCATTCACTTCACAATTATTGTCTTACATGGAATAATTTTAGTATTTATAATTTTAGTAGTTTAAATGTGGAGAAAGAGCATTTTACTCTTTTTTCTAAGGGTTTAAAATTTATACCCAATAGCAACGGAGATATGGCTAAAAGCCTTCTTGATATAAAATTATTTTTGAGGAAAGTGAACTTCAATGTAATGTGGCCTAGTACTATTAATAATAGAAAAGGAAATGGGGTGGATTGTAATGCATTGAGGAAGAAAAGTGTATACAATCCACCATTACATCCCCAAATAAAGAATTTAGAAAAAGTGGTTGAGAAAGAAATCAGGAAGTCGTGTTATAATAATAAATATCATAGTAATTTAACTAAAAAAGAAAAGGACCTATTATATGAGATTAAGAATAACAAAGCAATAAGGGTAATGAAGCCTGACAAGGGAGGGGGGATCATTTTTATGGACTATATCCTTTATGATAGCAAAATGTATATGCAATTGTGGAATGAAAATAGGTATAGTATAGTCTCTAAAAATGAGATTAACATAGCCTACCACAAAATTGATACAGCCCTATATGATATGCTACAGGAAGGGTTAATTAGTCCTAGTGGTTATGGATTTTTAAAAGTAGATAAACCTAAGATCCCAGTTATTTTTGGGATACCGAAAATCCATAAGAATCCTTTAGATCCCCCATTAAGACCTATAGTGTCAGCTGAAGGCTCTAAAACCCAGACTTTGGCCAAATATGTAGACCTCAAATTGAAACCTATATGGACTGGAAGAACAAGTATTTTGAAAGATTCCTGGGAGCTATTAAATGATTTCAATAAATGTGTATGGCATGATAATATGCTATTCCTAACAATTGATATTGTTGACTTGTTTTCCTCCATACCTCATGAAGAGGGGAAGAATATATTGGAGGAAACAATATTTACATATGAAGGTATGAATAGGAATGACAAATTAGCATGCCTTTGGCTCATGGATTTGGTCCTTAGTAATAATTTTATTTATTTTAAAGGCGAGTTCTTCCAACAAATCCAGGGAGTGGCTATGGGGGCAGCCTGTGTCCCCACATATGCTAACCTTATCTTAGCATCATGGGAAGAAAAATACATCCTTAACTCTGTTTATAAAGAATGTTGGATTATGTACAGAAGGTTTTTGGATGATATAGTCATTCTCTGGACTGGTGGGAGAGAAAAACTAGCTGATTTCTTAGAGTATTTGAACTCCACCACTAATTTTCTTAGTTTTACACATCATGTGTCAGATTGCAGTTTGATATATTTAGACATTGAGTTTTATAAAGGGGAAGGATGTTACCAATCGAAAGTATATAGGAAACCTACCTATTGTAATTCCTTTCTACACTATACTAGCGGTCACCCTAAACACTGTAAAAAAAGTATTGTCAAGGGACAATTCGTTAGGGGTAGCCGCATGACAAGTTTGGAGGAAGATTTTAAAAACGAATGTGACTTCTTGGAAAGGATGTTTAGGGAAAGAGGTTACCCCAAAGAATTTGTTGAATAAATAAGGATGGAAGTGAATGAAGGAAAAAAGGATAGATTCCAGCCTATATACAAAGGACAGGGAAATGGAGTAATAATTAATCCACCTGTAGGGCCTATGAGCATTAATAATAAAAGGTCTGAAGAGCACACACAAGCATTAGTACTGGAATATAATGGTATAAATAGAGGAATAAGTAGGATATTCCTCAAGGAATGGGAGAGGTTTGTGGCACTTTCTGATTTAGAAAGCATATCGAATATCCCTAAAAAAATTATTTATAGGAATTCACGAAATATGGGGAATATTTTGGAAAGCAAGAAAAAGGCTACTACCAGACACAATAATAAGAAGGGTACTTACAAATGTGGGCGATGTGCTCAATGTAGTTATATATTAAATGGAGAAGGGCATTATATTCAAAGTAGAAACAAAATGGTAAATAGCCCAGAATATTTTAATTGTGATACACAAGGGATAGTATATCTTGCTTTCTGTGAAAAATGTGATGCTTTCTATGTTGGTAAATCTGAAAGAGCCTTGAGAAAATGTATTTACGAACATATTTATGAAATCTCTTTGAAGAAAGAGAGCAATGCTTTATATAAACATAGTAAAGTGTGTAAAGAGTACAAATTTAAGTTTTTAAATATGTCTGGAGGACTTTGTGTTTTGCATTAATAAAAGATTGTCCTGAAACTTTTTTGGCTCGAGAACTGGACTCTGCTGTGGTGTGGGGCTACATCCGTTTTCTGCTGTTTTGGTTGAGTTTGGAGTCCTTTTGGCAGTTCCTTACTTTTGTTTTTTCTTAAACCAGGATGTCCTTGAACATGTGCTCAGACACACAGCCTCCAGAAACAATAGGCCCAAACACAAACTTGAATATGGACAATGCTACAAATATCCACTCTACTTAGGTAGAATCAAACTGAAGAAATGTGTCTCACAGCAGAAAAGCAGCAGTTAGCCTTTAAATGAAAGTTTAAACAGATAAAGGAGCCTCTAGAGAAAGCTTTTAACTGCATACAAGTTATCAGAATCAAATAACCCAAACAGATGCGTAATAAAAGTGGACACTTTCCAGTTAATACCTCACACACAGTAAAACTAGCTGGAAAAGTATGCAGTAGACAAAGTGCTATAAATAACTTGAAAAAAAAAGCAAAAAAAAAGGATACTTAATGTTATATATTATAGATCCGACTTTGCTCATTCTCCTTCCTTCGATTAGCTCAGTGTGAAATGGCAGGAAGATTCACAAACTTACCTTTTTAGGTAACAGAAAGTTGAAAACTGAGACAACTTTAAAAAAGCTCAAAAGAACCAATGAGGTAATTACTCTAAGCTGTAGTCTATATGGCCCAGTCAGTCATTGACCTTAAACAATCCTCTCTCACTGAAATGCCTAATGGCTTTGCCTAAACCAAGATGTCCTTGAACATGTGCTCAGACACACAGCCTCCACAAACACTAGGCCAAAACACAAGCCTGAATATAGACAATGATACAAATATCCACACTACATGGGTATAATGATTGTCACAGCAGAAAAGCAGCAGTGAGCCTTTAAATGAAAGTTTAAACAGGTAAAGGAGCCTCTAGAGAAACCTTTTAACTGCAAACAAGTTATCAGAATTAAGCAACCTAAACAGATGCTGAATAAAAGTGGACAATTTCCAGTGAATACCTCACACACAGTGAAACTATGTAGAAAAGTATGCAGTAGACAAAGTGCTATAAATAACTCGAAAAAATAAGCAAAAAAACAGGATATGTAATGTTATATATCATAGATCCGAGTTTGCTCACTGTCCTTCCTTTGATTAGCTCAGTGTGAAATGACAGAAACATTCACAAACTTAACTTCTTAGGTAACAGAAAGTTGAAAACTGAGACAACTTTTAAGAAAAAAAAGCTCAAAAGAACCAATGAGGTGCTTAGTCTAAGCTGTAGTCCAGGTGAACTCAGTCAGCCAATGACCTTAAACAATTCTCTCTCACTGAAATACCTAATGGCTTTGGCTAAACCAAGCTGTCCTTGAACATGTGCTCAAACAAACAGCTTCCACAAACACTAGACCCAAATACAAGCCTGAATATGAACAATGTTACAAATATCCACACTACTTAGGTAGAATTAAACTGCAGAAATGTTTCTCACAGCAGAAAAGCAGCAGTTAGCCTTTAAATGAAAGTTTTAAACAGATAAAGGAGCCTCTAGAGAAAGCTTTTCACTTCAAACAAGTTATCAGAATCAAACAACCCAAACAGATGCTTAACAAAAGTGGACAATTTCCAGTTAATACCTCACACACAGTGAAACTAGCTGGAAAAGTATTCAGTACACAAAGTGCTATAAATAACTTGAAAAAATAAGCAAAAAACAGGATACTTAATGTTATATATTATAAATCCAAGTTTGCTCAGTGTCCTTCCTTTGATTAGCTCAGTGTGAAATGGCAGAAACACTCACAAACTTAACTTCTTAGGTAACAGAAAGTTGAAACCTGAGACAACTTTTAAGAAACAAAAGCTCAAAAGAACCAATGAGGTGCTTAGTCTAAGCTGTAGTCCAGGTGACCTCAGTCAGCCAATGACCTTAAACAATTCTCTCTCACTGAAATGCCTGATGGCTTTGGCTAAACCAAGATGTCCCTGAATATGTGCTCAGACACACAGCCTCCACAAACACTAGGCCCAAATACAAGCCTGAATATGGATAATGCTACAAATATCCACACTACTTAGAAACAAACTGCAGAAATGTTTCTCACAGCAGAAAAGCAGCAGTGAGCCTTTAAATGAAAGTTTTAAACAGCTAAAGGAGCCTCTAGAGAAAGCGTTTAACTGCAACAAGTTATCAGAAACAAACAACCCAACAGATGCTTAATAAAAGTGCACAATTTCCAGTTAATACCTCACACACAGTGAAACTAGCTAGAAAAATATACAGTACACAAAGTGCTATAAATAACTCAAAAAAATAAGCAAAAAAACAGGATACTTAATGTTATATATTATAGATCCGAGTTTGCTCAGTGTCCTTCCTTCAATTAGCTCAGTGTGAAATGGCAGAAACACTCACAACTTAACTTCTTAGGTAACAGAAAGTTGAAACCTGAGACAACTTTTAAGAAAAAAAGCTCAAAAGAACCAATGAGGTGCTTAGTCTAAGCTGTAGTCCAGGTGACCTCAGTCAGCCAATGACCTTAAACAATTCTCTCTCACTGAAATGCCTGATGGCTTTGGCTAAACCAAGATGTCCCTGAATATGTGCTCAGACACACAGCCTCCACAAACACTAGGCCCAAATACAAGCCTGAATATGGATAATGCTACAAATATCCACACTACTTAGAAACAAACTGCAGAAATGTTTCTCACAGCAGAAAAGCAGCAGTGAGCCTTTAAATGAAAGTTTTAAACAGCTAAAGGAGCCTCTAGAGAAAGTGTTTAACTGCAACAAGTTATCAGAAACAAACAACCCAACAGATGCTTAATAAAAGTGGACAATTTCCAGTTAATACCTCACACACAGTGAAACTAGCTAGAAAAATATACAGTACACAAAGTGCTATAAATAACTCGAAAAAATAAGCAAAAAAACAGGATACTTAATGTTATATATTATAGATCCGAGTTTGCTCAGTGTCCTTCCTTCGATTAGCTCAGTGTGAAATGGCAGAAACACTCACAACTTAACTTCTTAGGTAACAGAAAGTTGAAACCTGAGACAACTTTTAAGAAACAAAAGCTCAAAAGAACCAATGAGGTGCTTAGTCTAAGCTGTAGTCCAGGTGACCTCAGTCAGCCAATGACCTTAAACAATTCTCTCTCACTGAAATGCCTGATGGCTTTGGCTAAACCAAGATGTCCCTGAATATGTGCTCAGACACACAGCCTCCACAAACACTAGGCCCAAATACAAGCCTGAATATGGATAATGCTACAAATATCCACACTACTTAGAAACAAACTGCAGAAATGTTTCTCACAGCAGAAAAGCAGCAGTGAGCCTTTAAATGAAAGTTTTAAACAGCTAAAGGAGCCTCTAGAGAAAGTGTTTAACTGCAACAAGTTATCAGAAACAAACAACCCAAACAATTTCCAGTTAATACCTCACACACAGTGAAACTAGCTAGAAAAATATACAGTACACAAAGTGCTATAAATAACTAAAAAAATAAGCAAAAAACAGGATACTTAATGTTATATATTATAGATCCGAGTTTGCTCAGTGTCCTTCCTTTGATTAGCTCAGTGTGAAATGGCAGAAACACTCACAACTTAACTTCTTAGGTAACAGAAAGTTGAAACCTGAGACAACTTTTAAGAAAAAAGCTCAAAAGAACCAATGAGGTGCTTAGTCTAAGCTGTAGTCCAGGTGACCTCAGTCAGCCAATGACCTTAAACAATTCTCTCTCACTGAAATGCCTGATGGCTTTGGCTAAACCAAGATGTCCCTGAATATGTGCTCAGACACACAGCCTCCACAAACACTAGGCCCAAATACAAGCCTGAATATGGATAATGCTACAAATATCCACACTACTTAGAAACAAACTGCAGAAATGTTTCTCACAGCAGAAAAGCAGCAGTGAGCCTTTAAATGAAAGTTTTAAACAGCTAAAGGAGCCTCTAGAGAAAGTGTTTAACTGCAACAAGTTATCAGAAACAAACAACCCAAACAATTTCCAGTTAATACCTCACACACAGTGAAACTAGCACGAAAAATATACAGTACACAAAGTGCTATAAATAACTTGAAAAATAAGCAGAAAAACAGGATACATAATGTTATATATTATAGATCCGAGTTTGCTCAGTGTCCTTCCTTTGATTAGCTCAGTGTGAAATGGCAGAAACACTCACAACTTAACTTCTTAGGTAACAGAAAGTTGAAACCTGAGACAACTTTTAAGAAAAAAAGCTCAAAAGAACCAATGAGGTGCTTAGTCTAAGCTGTAGTCCAGGTGACCTCAGTCAGCCAATGACCTTAAACAATTCTCTCTCACTGAAATGCCTGATGGCTTTGGCTAAACCAAGATGTCCCTGAATATGTGCTCAGACACACAGCCTCCACAAACACTAGGCCCAAATACAAGCCTGAATATGGATAATGCTACAAATATCCACACTACTTAGAAACAAACTGCAGAAATGTTTCTCACAGCAGAAAAGCAGCAGTGAGCCTTTAAATGAAAGTTTTAAACAGCTAAAGGAGCCTCTAGAGAAAGTGTTTAACTGCAAACAAGTTATAAGAAACAAACAACCCAAACAATTTCCAGTTAATACCTCACACACAGTGAAACTAGCTAGAAAAATATACAGTACACAAAGTGCTATAAATAACTCAAAAATAAGCAAAAATACAGGATACTTAATGTTATATATTATAGATCCGAGTTTGCTCAGTGTCCTTCCTTCGATTAGCTCAGTGTGAAATGGCAGAAACACTCACAACTTAACTTCTTAGGTAACAGAAAGTTGAAACCTGAGACAACTTTTAAGAAAAAAAAGCTCAAAAGAACCAATGAGGTGCTTAGTCTAAGCTGTAGTCCAGGTGACCTCAGTCAGCCAATGACCTTAAACAATTCTCTCTCACTGAAATGCCTGATGGCTTTGGCTAAACCAAGATGTCCCTGAATATGTGCTCAGACACACAGCCTCCACAAACACTAGGCCCAAATACAAGCCTGAATATGGATAATGCTACAAATATCCACACTACTTAGAAACAAACTGCAGAAATGTTTCTCACAGCAGAAAAGCAGCAGTGAGCCTTTAAATGAAAGTTTTAAACAGCTAAAGGAGCCTCTAGAGAAAGTGTTTAACTGCAACAAGTTATCAGAAACAAACAACCCAACAGATGCTTAATAAAAGTGGACAATTTCCAGTTAATACCTCACACACAGTGAAACTAGCTAGAAAAATATACAGTACACAAAGTGCTATAAATAACTCCAAAAATAAGCAAAAAACAGGATACTTAATGTTATATATTATAGTTCCGAGTTTGCTCAGTGTTCTTCCTTCGATTAGCTCAGTGTGAAATGGCAGAAACACTCACAACTTAACTTCTTAGGTAACAGAAAGTTGAAACCTGAGACAACTTTTAAGAACAAAAGCTCAAAAGAACCAATGAGGTGCTTAGTCTAAGCTGTAGTCCAGGTGACCTCAGTCAGCCAATGACCTTAAACAATTCTCTCTCACTGAAATGCCTGATGGCTTTGGCTAAACCAAGATGTCCCTGAATATGTGCTCAGACACACAGCCTCCACAAACACTAGGCCCAAATACAAGCCTGAATATGGATAATGCTACAAATATCCACACTACTTAGAAACAAACTGCAGAAATGTTTCTCACAGCAGAAAAGCAGCAGTGAGCCTTTAAATGAAAGTTTTAAACAGCTAAAGGAGCCTCTAGAGAAAGTGTTTAACTGCAACAAGTTATCAGAAACAAACAACCCAACAGATGCTTAATAAAAGTGGACAATTTCCAGTTAATACCTCACACACAGTGAAACTAGCTAGAAAAATATACAGTACACAAAGTGCTATAAATAACTCAAAAAAATAAGCAAAAAACAGGATACTTAATGTTATATATTATAGATCCGAGTTTGCTCAGTGTCCTTCCTTCGATTAGCTCAGTGTGAAATGGCAGAAACACTCACAACTTAACTTCTTAGGTAACAGAAAGTTGAAACCTGAGACAACTTTTAAGAAACAAAAACTCAAAAGAACCAATGAGGTGCTTAGTCTAAGCTGTAGTCCAGGTGACCTCAGTCAGCCAATGACCTTAAACAATTCTCTCTCACTGAAATGCCTGATGGCTTTGGCTAAACCAAGATGTCCCTGAATATGTGCTCAGACACACAGCCTCCACAAACACTAGGCCCAAATACAAGCCTGAATATGGATAATGCTACAAATATCCACACTACTTAGAAACAAACTGCAGAAATGTTTCTCACAGCAGAAAAGCAGCAGTGAGCCTTTAAATGAAAGTTTTAAACAGCTAAAGGAGCCTCTAGAGAAAGTGTTTAACTGCAACAAGTTATCAGAAACAAACAACCCAACAGATGCTTAATAAAAGTGGACAATTTCCAGTTAATACCTCACACACAGTGAAACTAGCTAGAAAAATATACAGTACACAAAGTGCTATAAATAACTTGAAAAAATAAGCAAAAAACAGGATACTTAATGTTATATATTATAGATCCGAGTTTGCTCAGTGTCCTTCCTTTGATTAGCTCAGTGTGAAATGGCAGAAACACTCACAACTTAACTTCTTAGGTAACAGAAAGTTGAAACCTGAGACAACTTTTAAGAAAAAAAGCTCAAAAGAACCAATGAGGTGCTTAGTCTAAGCTGTAGTCCAGGTGACCTCAGTCAGCCAATGACCTTAAACAATTCTCTCTCACTGAAATGCCTGATGGCTTTGGCTAAACCAAGATGTCCCTGAATATGTGCTCAGACACACAGCCTCCACAAACACTAGGCCCAAATACAAGCCTGAATATGGATAATGCTACAAATATCCACACTACTTAGAAACCAACTGCAGAAATGTTTCTCACAGCAGAAAAGCAGCAGTGAGCCTTTAAATGAAAGTTTTAAACAGCTAAAGGAGCCTCTAGAGAAAGTGTTTAACTGCAACAAGTTATCAGAAACAAACAACCCAACAGATGCTTAATAAAAGTGGACAATTTCCAGTTAATACCTCACACACAGTGAAACTAGCTAGAAAAATATACAGTACACAAAGTGCTATAAATAACTCAAAAAAATAAGCAAAAAAACAGGATACTTAATGTTATATATTATAGATCCAAGTTTGCTCAGTGTCCTTCCTTCGATTAGCTCAGTGTGAAATGGCAGAAACACTCACAACTTAACTTCTTAGGTAACAGAAAGTTGAAACCTGAGACAACTTTTAAGAAACAAAAAGCTCAAAAGAACCAATGAGGTGCTTAGTCTAAGCTGTAGTCCAGGTGACCTCAGTCAGCCAATGACCTTAAACAATTCTCTCTCACTGAAATGCCTGATGGCTTTGGCTAAACCAAGATGTCCCTGAATATGTGCTCAGACACACAGCCTCCACAAACACTAGGCCCAAATACAAGCCTGAATATGGATAATGCTACAAATATCCACACTACTTAGAAACAAACTGCAGAAATGTTTCTCACAGCAGAAAAGCAGCAGTGAGCCTTTAAATGAAAGTTTTAAACAGCTAAAGGAGCCTCTAGAGAAAGTGTTTAACTGCAACAAGTTATCAGAAACAAACAACCCAACAGATGCTTAATAAAAGTGGACAATTTCCAGTTAATACCTCACACACAGTGAAACTAGCTAGAAAAATATACAGTACACAAAGTGCTATAAATAACTTGAAAAAAATAAGCAAAAAAAAGGATACTTAATGTTATATATTATAGATCCGAGTTTGCTCAGTGTCCTTCCTTCGATTAGCTCAGTGTGAAATGGCAGAAACACTCACAACTTAACTTCTTAGGTAACAGAAAGTTGAAACCTGAGACAACTTTTAAGAAACAAAAGCTCAAAAGAACCAATGAGGTGCTTAGTCTAAGCTGTAGTCCAGGTGACCTCAGTCAGCCAATGACCTTAAACAATTCTCTCTCACTGAAATGCCTGATGGCTTTGGCTAAACCAAGATGTCCCTGAATATGTGCTCAGACACACAGCCTCCACAAACACTAGGCCCAAATACAAGCCTGAATATGGATAATGCTACAAATATCCACACTACTTAGAAACAAACTGCAGAAATGTTTCTCACAGCAGAAAAGCAGCAGTGAGCCTTTAAATGAAAGTTTTAAACAGCTAAAGGAGCCTCTAGAGAAAGTGTTTAACTGCAACAAGTTATCAGAAACAAACAACCCAACAGATGCTTAATAAAAGTGGACAATTTCCAGTTAATACCTCACACACAGTGAAACTAGCTAGAAAAATATACAGTACACAAAGTGCTATAAATAACTTGAAAAAATAAGCAAAAAACAGGATACTTAATGTTATATATTATAGATCCGAGTTTGCTCAGTGTCCTTCCTTCGATTAGCTCAGTGTGAAATGGCAGAAACACTCACAACTTAACTTCTTAGGTAACAGAAAGTTGAAACCTGAGACAACTTTTAAGAAAAAAAGCTCAAAAGAACCAATGAGGTGCTTAGTCTAAGCTGTAGTCCAGGTGACCTCAGTCAGCCAATGACCTTAAACAATTCTCTCTCACTGAAATGCCTGATGGCTTTGGCTAAACCAAGATGTCCCTGAATATGTGCTCAGACACACAGCCTCCACAAACACTAGGCCCAAATACAAGCCTGAATATGGATAATGCTACAAATATCCACACTACTTAGAAACAAACTGCAGAAATGTTTCTCACAGCAGAAAAGCAGCAGTGAGCCTTTAAATGAAAGTTTTAAACAGCTAAAGGAGCCTCTAGAGAAAGTGTTTAACTGCAACAAGTTATCAGAAACAAACAACCCAACAGATGCTTAATAAAAGTGGACAATTTCCAGTTAATACCTCACACACAGTGAAACTAGCTAGAAAAATATACAGTACACAAAGTGCTATAAATAACTCAAAAAAATAAGCAAAAAACAGGATACTTAATGTTATATATTATAGATCCGAGTTTGCTCAGTGTCCTTCCTTCGATTAGCTCAGTGTGAAATGGCAGAAACACTCACAACTTAACTTCTTAGGTAACAGAAAGTTGAAACCTGAGACAACTTTTAAGAAAAAAAGCTCAAAAGAACCAATGAGGTGCTTAGTCTAAGCTGTAGTCCAGGTGACCTCAGTCAGCCAATGACCTTAAACAATTCTCT
This sequence comes from Protopterus annectens, assembly GCF_019279795.1. Classification (NCBI taxonomy): domain Eukaryota; kingdom Metazoa; phylum Chordata; order Ceratodontiformes; family Protopteridae; genus Protopterus; species Protopterus annectens. The sequence continues at coordinate 405,859,997 of NC_056751.1, read as the reverse complement.
CTCACTGAAATGCCTGATGGCTTTGGCTAAACCAAGATGTCCCTGAATATGTGCTCAGACACACAGCCTCCACAAACACTAGGCCCAAATACAAGCCTGAATATGGATAATGCTACAAATATCCACACTACTTAGAAACAAACTGCAGAAATGTTTCTCACAGCAGAAAAGCAGCAGTGAGCCTTTAAATGAAAGTTTTAAACAGCTAAAGGAGCCTCTAGAGAAAGTGTTTAACTGCAACAAGTTATCAGAAACAAACAACCCAACAGATGCTTAATAAAAGTGGACAATTTCCAGTTAATACCTCACACACAGTGAAACTAGCTAGAAAAATATACAGTACACAAAGTGCTATAAATAACTTGAAAAAATAAGCAAAAAACAGGATACTTAATGTTATATATTATAGATCCGAGTTTGCTCAGTGTCCTTCCTTCGATTAGCTCAGTGTGAAATGGCAGAAACACTCACAACTTAACTTCTTAGGTAACAGAAAGTTGAAACCTGAGACAACTTTTAAGAAACAAAAGCTCAAAAGAACCAATGAGGTGCTTAGTCTAAGCTGTAGTCCAGGTGACCTCAGTCAGCCAATGACCTTAAACAATTCTCTCTCACTGAAATGCCTGATGGCTTTGGCTAAACCAAGATGTCCCTGAATATGTGCTCAGACACACAGCCTCCACAAACACTAGGCCCAAATACAAGCCTGAATATGGATAATGCTACAAATATCCACACTACTTAGAAACAAACTGCAGAAATGTTTCTCACAGCAGAAAAGCAGCAGTGAGCCTTTAAATGAAAGTTTTAAACAGCTAAAGGAGCCTCTAGAGAAAGTGTTTAACTGCAACAAGTTATCAGAAACAAACAACCCAACAGATGCTTAATAAAAGTGGACAATTTCCAGTTAATACCTCACACACAGTGAAACTAGCTAGAAAAATATACAGTACACAAAGTGCTATAAATAACTTGAAAAAATAAGCAAAAAACAGGATACTTAATGTTATATATTATAGATCCGAGTTTGCTCAGTGTCCTTCCTTCGATTAGCTCAGTGTGAAATGGCAGAAACACTCACAACTTAACTTCTTAGGTAACAGAAAGTTGAAACCTGAGACAACTTTTAAGAAAAAAAAGCTCAAAAGAACCAATGAGGTGCTTAGTCTAAGCTGTAGTCCAGGTGACCTCAGTCAGCCAATGACCTTAAACAATTCTCTCTCACTGAAATGCCTGATGGCTTTGGCTAAACCAAGATGTCCCTGAATATGTGCTCAGACACACAGCCTCCACAAACACTAGGCCCAAATACAAGCCTGAATATGGATAATGCTACAAATATCCACACTACTTAGAAACAAACTGCAGAAATGTTTCTCACAGCAGAAAAGCAGCAGTGAGCCTTTAAATGAAAGTTTTAAACAGCTAAAGGAGCCTCTAGAGAAAGTGTTTAACTGCAACAAGTTATCAGAAACAAACAACCCAACAGATGCTTAATAAAAGTGGACAATTTCCAGTTAATACCTCACACACAGTGAAACTAGCTAGAAAAATATACAGTACACAAAGTGCTATAAATAACTCAAAAAAATAAGCAAAAAACAGGATACTTAATGTTATATATTATAGATCCGAGTTTGCTCAGTGTCCTTCCTTCGATTAGCTCAGTGTGAAATGGCAGAAACACTCACAACTTAACTTCTTAGGTAACAGAAAGTTGAAACCTGAGACAACTTTTAAGAAACAAAAACTCAAAGGAACCAATGAGGTGCTTAGTCTAAGCTGTAGTCCAGGTGACCTCAGTCAGCCAATGACCTTAAACAATTCTCTCTCACTGAAATGCCTGATGGCTTTGGCTAAACCAAGATGTCCCTGAATATGTGCTCAGACACACAGCCTCCACAAACACTAGGCCCAAATACAAGCCTGAATATGGATAATGCTACAAATATCCACACTACTTAGAAACAAACTGCAGAAATGTTTCTCACAGCAGAAAAGCAGCAGTGAGCCTTTAAATGAAAGTTTTAAACAGCTAAAGGAGCCTCTAGAGAAAGTGTTTAACTGCAACAAGTTATCAGAAACAAACAACCCAACAGATGCTTAATAAAAGTGGACAATTTCCAGTTAATACCTCACACACAGTGAAACTAGCTAGAAAAATATACAGTACACAAAGTGCTATAAATAACTTGAAAAAATAAGCAAAAACAGGATACTTAATGTTATATATTATAGATCCGAGTTTGCTCAGTGTCCTTCCTTCGATTAGCTCAGTGTGAAATGGCAGAAACACTCACAACTTAACTTCTTAGGTAACAGAAAGTTGAAACCTGAGACAACTTTTAAGAAAAAAAGCTCAAAAGAACCAATGAGGTGCTTAGTCTAAGCTGTAGTCCAGGTGACCTCAGTCAGCCAATGACCTTAAACAATTCTCTCTCACTGAAATGCCTGATGGCTTTGGCTAAACCAAGATGTCCCTGAATATGTGCTCAGACACACAGCCTCCACAAACACTAGGCCCAAATACAAGCCTGAATATGGATAATGCTACAAATATCCACACTACTTAGAAACAAACTGCAGAAATGTTTCTCACAGCAGAAAAGCAGCAGTGAGCCTTTAAATGAAAGTTTTAAACAGCTAAAGGAGCCTCTAGAGAAAGTGTTTAACTGCAACAAGTTATCAGAAACAAACAACCCAACAGATGCTTAATAAAAGTGGACAATTTCCAGTTAATACCTCACACACAGTGAAACTAGCTAGAAAAATATACAGTACACAAAGTGCTATAAATAACTTGAAAAAATAAGCAAAAAACAGGATACTTAATGTTATATATTATAGATCCGAGTTTGCTCAGTGTCCTTCCTTCGATTAGCTCAGTGTGAAATGGCAGAAACACTCACAACTTAACTTCTTAGGTAACAGAAAGTTGAAACCTGAGACAACTTTTAAGAAAAAAAGCTCAAAAGAACCAATGAGGTGCTTAGTCTAAGCTGTAGTCCAGGTGACCTCAGTCAGCCAATGACCTTAAACAATTCTCTCTCACTGAAATGCCTGATGGCTTTGGCTAAACCAAGATGTCCCTGAATATGTGCTCAGACACACAGCCTCCACAAACACTAGGCCCAAATACAAGCCTGAATATGGATAATGCTACAAATATCCACACTACTTAGAAACAAACTGCAGAAATGTTTCTCACAGCAGAAAAGCAGCAGTGAGCCTTTAAATGAAAGTTTTAAACAGCTAAAGGAGCCTCTAGAGAAAGTGTTTAACTGCAACAAGTTATCAGAAACAAACAACCCAACAGATGCTTAATAAAAGTGGACAATTTCCAGTTAATACCTCACACACAGTGAAACTAGCTAGAAAAATATACAGTACACAAAGTGCTATAAATAACTTGAAAAAATAAGCAAAAAACAGGATACTTAATGTTATATATTATAGATCCGAGTTTGCTCAGTGTCCTTCCTTCGATTAGCTCAGTGTGAAATGGCAGAAACACTCACAACTTAACTTCTTAGGTAACAGAAAGTTGAAACCTGAGACAACTTTTAAGAAACAAAAGCTCAAAAGAACCAATGAGGTGCTTAGTCTAAGCTGTAGTCCAGGTGACCTCAGTCAGCCAATGACCTTAAACAATTCTCTCTCACTGAAATGCCTGATGGCTTTGGCTAAACCAAGATGTCCCTGAATATGTGCTCAGACACACAGCCTCCACAAACACTAGGCCCAAATACAAGCCTGAATATGGATAATGCTACAAATATCCACACTACTTAGAAACAAACTGCAGAAATGTTTCTCACAGCAGAAAAGCAGCAGTGAGCCTTTAAATGAAAGTTTTAAACAGCTAAAGGAGCCTCTAGAGAAAGTGTTTAACTGCAACAAGTTATCAGAAACAAACAACCCAACAGATGCTTAATAAAAGTGGACAATTTCCAGTTAATACCTCACACACAGTGAAACTAGCTAGAAAAATATACAGTACACAAAGTGCTATAAATAACTTGAAAAAATAAGCAAAAAACAGGATACTTAATGTTATATATTATAGATCCGAGTTTGCTCAGTGTCCTTCCTTCGATTAGCTCAGTGTGAAATGGCAGAAACACTCACAACTTAACTTCTTAGGTAACAGAAAGTTGAAACCTGAGACAACTTTTAAGAAAAAAAGCTCAAAAGAACCAATGAGGTGCTTAGTCTAAGCTGTAGTCCAGGTGACCTCAGTCAGCCAATGACCTTAAACAATTCTCTCTCACTGAAATGCCTGATGGCTTTGGCTAAACCAAGATGTCCCTGAATATGTGCTCAGACACACAGCCTCCACAAACACTAGGCCCAAATACAAGCCTGAATATGGATAATGCTACAAATATCCACACTACTTAGAAACAAACTGCAGAAATGTTTCTCACAGCAGAAAAGCAGCAGTGAGCCTTTAAATGAAAGTTTTAAACAGCTAAAGGAGCCTCTAGAGAAAGTGTTTAACTGCAACAAGTTATCAGAAACAAACAACCCAACAGATGCTTAATAAAAGTGGACAATTTCCAGTTAATACCTCACACACAGTGAAACTAGCTAGAAAAATATACAGTACACAAAGTGCTATAAATAACTTGAAAAAATAAGCAAAAAACAGGATACTTAATGTTATATATTATAGATCCGAGTTTGCTCAGTGTCCTTCCTTCGATTAGCTCAGTGTGAAATGGCAGAAACACTCACAACTTAACTTCTTAGGTAACAGAAAGTTGAAACCTGAGACAACTTTTAAGAAACAAAAGCTCAAAAGAACCAATGAGGTGCTTAGTCTAAGCTGTAGTCCAGGTGACCTCAGTCAGCCAATGACCTTAAACAATTCTCTCTCACTGAAATGCCTGATGGCTTTGGCTAAACCAAGATGTCCCTGAATATGTGCTCAGACACACAGCCTCCACAAACACTAGGCCCAAATACAAGCCTGAATATGGATAATGCTACAAATATCCACACTACTTAGAAACAAACTGCAGAAATGTTTCTCACAGCAGAAAAGCAGCAGTGAGCCTTTAAATGAAAGTTTTAAACAGCTAAAGGAGCCTCTAGAGAAAGTGTTTAACTGCAACAAGTTATCAGAAACAAACAACCCAACAGATGCTTAATAAAAGTGGACAATTTCCAGTTAATACCTCACACACAGTGAAACTAGCTAGAAAAATATACAGTACACAAAGTGCTATAAATAACTTGAAAAAAATAAGCAAAAAACAGGATACTTAATGTTATATATTATAGATCCGAGTTTGCTCAGTGTCCTTCCTTCGATTAGCTCAGTGTGAAATGGCAGAAACACTCACAACTTAACTTCTTAGGTAACAGAAAGTTGAAACCTGAGACAACTTTTAAGAAAAAAAGCTCAAAAGAACCAATGAGGTGCTTAGTCTAAGCTGTAGTCCAGGTGACCTCAGTCAGCCAATGACCTTAAACAATTCTCTCTCACTGAAATGCCTGATGGCTTTGGCTAAACCAAGATGTCCCTGAATATGTGCTCAGACACACAGCCTCCACAAACACTAGGCCCAAATACAAGCCTGAATATGGATAATGCTACAAATATCCACACTACTTAGAAACAAACTGCAGAAATGTTTCTCACAGCAGAAAAGCAGCAGTGAGCCTTTAAATGAAAGTTTTAAACAGCTAAAGGAGCCTCTAGAGAAAGTGTTTAACTGCAACAAGTTATCAGAAACAAACAACCCAACAGATGCTTAATAAAAGTGGACAATTTCCAGTTAATACCTCACACACAGTGAAACTAGCTAGAAAAATATACAGTACACAAAGTGCTATAAATAACTTGAAAAAATAAGCAAAAAACAGGATACTTAATGTTATATATTATAGATCCGAGTTTGCTCAGTGTCCTTCCTTCGATTAGCTCAGTGTGAAATGGCAGAAACACTCACAACTTAACTTCTTAGGTAACAGAAAGTTGAAACCTGAGACAACTTTTAAGAAAAAAAGCTCAAAAGAACCAATGAGGTGCTTAGTCTAAGCTGTAGTCCAGGTGACCTCAGTCAGCCAATGACCTTAAACAATTCTCTCTCACTGAAATGCCTGATGGCTTTGGCTAAACCAAGATGTCCCTGAATATGTGCTCAGACACACAGCCTCCACAAACACTAGGCCCAAATACAAGCCTGAATATGGATAATGCTACAAATATCCACACTACTTAGAAACAAACTGCAGAAATGTTTCTCACAGCAGAAAAGCAGCAGTGAGCCTTTAAATGAAAGTTTTAAACAGCTAAAGGAGCCTCTAGAGAAAGTGTTTAACTGCAACAAGTTATCAGAAACAAACAACCCAACAGATGCTTAATAAAAGTGGACAATTTCCAGTTAATACCTCACACACAGTGAAACTAGCTAGAAAAATATACAGTACACAAAGTGCTATAAATAACTTGAAAAATAAGCAAAAAACAGGATACTTAATGTTATATATTATAGATCCGAGTTTGCTCAGTGTCCTTCCTTCGATTAGCTCAGTGTGAAATGGCAGAAACACTCACAACTTAACTTCTTAGGTAACAGAAAGTTGAAACCTGAGACAACTTTTAAGAAACAAAAGCTCAAAAGAACCAATGAGGTGCTTAGTCTAAGCTGTAGTCCAGGTGACCTCAGTCAGCCAATGACCTTAAACAATTCTCTCTCACTGAAATGCCTGATGGCTTTGGCTAAACCAAGATGTCCCTGAATATGTGCTCAGACACACAGCCTCCACAAACACTAGGCCCAAATACAAGCCTGAATATGGATAATGCTACAAATATCCACACTACTTAGAAACAAACTGCAGAAATGTTTCTCACAGCAGAAAAGCAGCAGTGAGCCTTTAAATGAAAGTTTTAAACAGCTAAAGGAGCCTCTAGAGAAAGCATTTAACTGCAACAAGTTATCAGAAACAAACAACCCAACAGATGCTTAATAAAAGTGGACAATTTCCAGTTAATACCTCACACACAGTGAAACTAGCTAGAAAAATATACAGTACACAAAGTGCTATAAATAACTTGAAAAAATAAGCAAAAAACAGGATACTTAATGTTATATATTATAGATCCGAGTTTGCTCAGTGTCCTTCCTTCGATTAGCTCAGTGTGAAATGGCAGAAACACTCACAACTTAACTTCTTAGGTAACAGAAAGTTGAAACCTGAGACAACTTTTAAGAAACAAAAGCTCAAAAGAACCAATGAGGTGCTTAGTCTAAGCTGTAGTCCAGGTGACCTCAGTCAGCCAATGACCTTAAACAATTCTCTCTCACTGAAATGCCTGATGGCTTTGGCTAAACCAAGATGTCCCTGAATATGTGCTCAGACACACAGCCTCCACAAACACTAGGCCCAAATACAAGCCTGAATATGGATAATGCTACAAATATCCACACTACTTAGAAACAAACTGCAGAAATGTTTCTCACAGCAGAAAAGCAGCAGTGAGCCTTTAAATGAAAGTTTTAAACAGCTAAAGGAGCCTCTAGAGAAAGTGTTTAACTGCAACAAGTTATCAGAAACAAACAACCCAACAGATGCTTAATAAAAGTGGACAATTTCCAGTTAATACCTCACACACAGTGAAACTAGCTAGAAAAATATACAGTACACAAAGTGCTATAAATAACTTGAAAAAAATAAGCAAAAAACAGGATACTTAATGTTATATATTATAGATCCGAGTTTGCTCAGTGTCCTTCCTTCGATTAGCTCAGTGTGAAATGGCAGAAACACTCACAACTTAACTTCTTAGGTAACAGAAAGTTGAAACCTGAGACAACTTTTAAGAAACAAAAAGCTCAAAAGAACCAATGAGGTGCTTAGTCTAAGCTGTAGTCCAGGTGACCTCAGTCAGCCAATGACCTTAAACAATTCTCTCTCACTGAAATGCCTGATGGCTTTGGCTAAACCAAGATGTCCCTGAATATGTGCTCAGACACACAGCCTCCACAAACACTAGGCCCAAATACAAGCCTGAATATGGATAATGCTACAAATATCCACACTACTTAGAAACAAACTGCAGAAATGTTTCTCACAGCAGAAAAGCAGCAGTGAGCCTTTAAATGAAAGTTTTAAACAGCTAAAGGAGCCTCTAGAGAAAGTGTTTAACTGCAACAAGTTATCAGAAACAAACAACCCAACAGATGCTTAATAAAAGTGGACAATTTCCAGTTAATACCTCACACACAGTGAAACTAGCTAGAAAAATATACAGTACACAAAGTGCTATAAATAACTTGAAAAAATAAGCAAAAAACAGGATACTTAATGTTATATATTATAGATCCGAGTTTGCTCAGTGTCCTTCCTTCGATTAGCTCAGTGTGAAATGGCAGAAACACTCACAACTTAACTTCTTAGGTAACAGAAAGTTGAAACCTGAGACAACTTTTAAGAAACAAAAGCTCAAAAGAACCAATGAGGTGCTTAGTCTAAGCTGTAGTCCAGGTGACCTCAGTCAGCCAATGACCTTAAACAATTCTCTCTCACTGAAATGCCTGATGGCTTTGGCTAAACCAAGATGTCCCTGAATATGTGCTCAGACACACAGCCTCCACAAACACTAGGCCCAAATACAAGCCTGAATATGGATAATGCTACAAATATCCACACTACTTAGAAACAAACTGCAGAAATGTTTCTCACAGCAGAAAAGCAGCAGTGAGCCTTTAAATGAAAGTTTTAAACAGCTAAAGGAGCCTCTAGAGAAAGTGTTTAACTGCAACAAGTTATCAGAAACAAACAACCCAACAGATGCTTAATAAAAGTGGACAATTTCCAGTTAATACCTCACACACAGTGAAACTAGCTAGAAAAATATACAGTACACAAAGTGCTATAAATAACTTGAAAAAATAAGCAAAAAAAGGATACTTAATGTTATATATTATAGATCCGAGTTTGCTCAGTGTCCTTCCTTCGATTAGCTCAGTGTGAAATGGCAGAAACACTCACAACTTAACTTCTTAGGTAACAGAAAGTTGAAACCTGAGACAACTTTTAAGAAACAAAAGCTCAAAAGAACCAATGAGGTGCTTAGTCTAAGCTGTAGTCCAGGTGACCTCAGTCAGCCAATGACCTTAAACAATTCTCTCTCACTGAAATGCCTGATGGCTTTGGCTAAACCAAGATGTCCCTGAATATGTGCTCAGACACACAGCCTCCACAAACACTAGGCCCAAATACAAGCCTGAATATGGATAATGCTACAAATATCCACACTACTTAGAAACAAACTGCAGAAATGTTTCTCACAGCAGAAAAGCAGCAGTGAGCCTTTAAATGAAAGTTTTAAACAGCTAAAGGAGCCTCTAGAGAAAGTGTTTAACTGCAACAAGTTATCAGAAACAAACAACCCAACAGATGCTTAATAAAAGTGGACAATTTCCAGTTAATACCTTACACACAGTGAAACTAGCTAGAAAAATATACAGTACACAAAGTGCTATAAATAACTCCAAAAATAAGCAAAAAACAGGATACTTAATGTTATATATTATAGATCAGAGTTTGCTGTGTCCTTCCTTCGATTAGCTCAGTGTGAAATGGCAGAAACACTCACAACTTAACTTCTTAGGTAACAGAAAGTTGAAACCTGAGACAACTTTTAAGAAAAAAAAGCTGAAAAGAACCAATGACGTGCTTAGTCTAGGCTGTAGTCCAGGTGACCTCACTCAGCCAATGACCTTAAACAATTCTCTCTCACTGAAATGCCTGATGGCTTTGGCTAAACCAAGATGTCCCTGAATATGTGCTCAGACACACAGCCTCCACAAACACTAGGCCCAAATACAAGCCTGAATATGGATAATGCTACAAATATCCATACTACTTAGAAACAAACTGCAGAAATGTTTCTCACAGCAGAAAAGCAGCAGTGAGCCTTTAAATGAAAGTTTTAAACAGCTAAAGGAGCCTCTAGAGAAAGTGTTTAACTGCAACAAGTTATCAGAAACAAACAACCCAACAGATGCTTAATAAAAGTGGACAATTTCCAGTTAATACCTCACACACAGTGAAACTAGCTAGAAAAATATACATTACACAAAGTGCTATAAATAACTCCAAAAATAAGCAAAAAACAGGATACTTAATGTTATATATTATAGATCCGAGTTTGCTCAGTGTCCTTCCTTCGATTAGCTCAGTGTGAAATGGCAGAAACACTCACAACTTAACTTCTTAGGTAACAGAAAGTTGAAACCTGAGACAACTTTTAAGAAACAAAAGCTCAAAAGAACCAATGAGGTGCTTAGTCTAAGCTGTAGTCCAGGTGACCTCAGTCAGCCAATGACCTTAAACAATTCTCTCTCACTGAAATGCCTGATGGCTTTGGCTAAACCAAGATGTCCCTGAATATGTGCTCAGACACACAGCCTCCACAAACACTAGGCCCAAATACAAGCCTGAATATGGATAATGCTACAAATATCCACACTACTTAGAAACAAACTGCAGAAATGTTTCTCACAGCAGAAAAGCAGCAGTGAGCCTTTAAATGAAAGTTTTAAACAGCTAAAGGAGCCTCTAGAGAAAGTGTTTAACTGCAACAAGTTATCAGAAACAAACAACCCAACAGATGCTTAATAAAAGTGGACAATTTCCAGTTAATACCTCACACACAGTGAAACTAGCTAGAAAAATATACAGTACACAAAGTGCTATAAATAACTTGAAAAAATAAGCAAAAAACAGGATACTTAATGTTATATATTATAGATCCGAGTTTGCTCAGTGTCCTTCCTTCGATTAGCTCAGTGTGAAATGGCAGAAACACTCACAACTTAACTTCTTAGGTAACAGAAAGTTGAAACCTGAGACAACTTTTAAGAAACAAAAAGCTCAAAAGAACCAATGAGGTGCTTAGTCTAAGCTGTAGTCCAGGTGACCTCAGTCAGCCAATGACCTTAAACAATTCTCTCTCACTGAAATGCCTGATGGCTTTGGCTAAACCAAGATGTCCCTGAATATGTGCTCAGACACACAGCCTCCACAAACACTAGGCCCAAATACAAGCCTGAATATGGATAATGCTACAAATATCCACACTACTTAGAAACAAACTGCAGAAATGTTTCTCACAGCAGAAAAGCAGCAGTGAGCCTTTAAATGAAAGTTTTAAACAGCTAAAGGAGCCTCTAGAAAGTGTTTAACTGCAACAAGTTATCAGAAACAAACAACCCAACAGATGCTTAATAAAAGTGGACAATTTCCAGTTAATACCTCACACACAGTGAAACTAGCTAGAAAAATATACAGTACACAAAGTGCTATAAATAACTCCAAAAATAAGCAAAAAACAGGATACTTAATGTTATATATTATAGATCCGAGTTTGCTCAGTGTCCTTCCTTCGATTAGCTCAGTGTGAAATGGCAGAAACACTCACAACTTAACTTCTTAGGTAACAGAAAGTTGAAACCTGAGACAACTTTTAAGAAACAAAAAGCTCAAAAGAACCAATGAGGTGCTTAGTCTAAGCTGTAGTCCAGGTGACCTCAGTCAGCCAATGACCTTAAACAATTCTCTCTCACTGAAATGCCTGATGGCTTTGGCTAAACCAAGATGTCCCTGAATATGTGCTCAGACACACAGCCTCCACAAACACTAGGCCCAAATACAAGCCTGAATATGGATAATGCTACAAATATCCACACTACTTAGAAACAAACTGCAGAAATGTTTCTCACAGCAGAAAAGCAGCAGTGAGCCTTTAAATGAAAGTTTTAAACAGCTAAAGGAGCCTCTAGAGAAAGTGTTTAACTGCAACAAGTTATCAGAAACAAACAACCCAACAGATGCTTAATAAAAGTGGACAATTTCCAGTTAATACCTCACACACAGTGAAACTAGCTAGAAAAATATACAGTACACAAAGTGCTATAAATAACTCTGAAAAATAACCAAAAAACAGGATACTTAATGTTATATATTATAGATCCGAGTTTGCTCAGTGTCCTTCCTTCGATTAGCTCAGTGTGAAATGGCAGAAACACTCACAACTTAACTTCTTAGGTAACAGAAAGTTGAAACCTGAGACAACTTTTAAGAAACAAAAACTCAAAAGAACCAATGAGGTGCTTAGTCTAAGCTGTAGTCCAGGTGACCTCAGTCAGCCAATGACCTTAAACAATTCTCTCTCACTGAAATGCCTGATGGCTTTGGCTAAACCAAGATGTCCCTGAATATGTGCTCAGACACACAGCCTCCACAAACACTAGGCCCAAATACAAGCCTGAATATGGATAATGCTACAAATATCCACACTACTTAGAAACAAACTGCAGAAATGTTTCTCACAGCAGAAAAGCAGCAGTGAGCCTTTAAATGAAAGTTTTAAACAGCTAAAGGAGCCTCTAGAGAAAGTGTTTAACTGCAACAAGTTATCAGAAACAAACAACCCAACAGATGCTTAATAAAAGTGGACAATTTCCAGTTAATACCTCACACACAGTGAAACTAGCTAGAAAAATATACAGTACACAAAGTGCTATAAATAACTTGAAAAAAATAAGCAAAAAACAGGATACTTAATGTTATATATTATAGATCCGAGTTTGCTCAGTGTCCTTCCTTCGATTAGCTCAGTGTGAAATGGCAGAAACACTCACAACTTAACTTCTTAGGTAACAGAAAGTTGAAACCTGAGACAACTTTTAAAAACACAAGCTCAAAAGAACCAATGAGGTGCTTAGTCTAAGCTGTAGTCCAGGTGACCTCAGTCAGCCAATGACCTTAAACAATTCTCTCTCACTGAAATGCCTGATGGCTTTGGCTAAACCAAGATGTCCCTGAATATGTGCTCAGACACACAGCCTCCACAAACACTAGGCCCAAATACAAGCCTGAATATGGATAATGCTACAAATATCCACACTACTTAGAAACAAACTGCAGAAATGTTTCTCACAGCAGAAAAGCAGCAGTGAGCCTTTAAATGAAAGTTTTAAACAGCTAAAGGAGCCTCTAGAGAAAGTGTTTAACTGCAACAAGTTATCAGAAACAAACAACCCAACAGATGCTTAATAAAAGTGGACAATTTCCAGTTAATACCTCACACACAGTGAAACTAGCTAGAAAAATATACAGTACACAAAGTGCTATAAATAACTTGAAAAAATAAGCAAAAAACAGGATACTTAATGTTATATATTATAGATCCGAGTTTGCTCAGTGTCCTTCCTTCGATTAGCTCAGTGTGAAATGGCAGAAACACTCACAACTTAACTTCTTAGGTAACAGAAAGTTGAAACCTGAGACAACTTTTAAGAAACAAAAGCTCAAAAGAACCAATGAGGTGCTTAGTCTAAGCTGTAGTCCAGGTGACCTCAGTCAGCCAATGACCTTAAACAATTCTCTCTCACTGAAATGCCTGATGGCTTTGGCTAAACCAAGATGTCCCTGAATATGTGCTCAGACACACAGCCTCCACAAACACTAGGCCCAAATACAAGCCTGAATATGGATAATGCTACAAATATCCACACTACTTAGAAACAAACTGCAGAAATGTTTCTCACAGCAGAAAAGCAGCAGTGAGCCTTTAAATGAAAGTTTTAAACAGCTAAAGGAGCCTCTAGAGAAAGTGTTTAACTGCAACAAGTTATCAGAAACAAACAACCCAACAGATGCTTAATAAAAGTGGACAATTTCCAGTTAATACCTCACACACAGTGAAACTAGCTAGAAAAATATACAGTACACAAAGTGCTATAAATAACTTGAAAAAATAAGCAAAAAAACAGGATACTTAATGTTATATATTATAGATCCGAGTTTGCTCAGTGTCCTTCCTTCGATTAGCTCAGTGTGAAATGGCAGAAACACTCACAACTTAACTTCTTAGGTAACAGAAAGTTGAAACCTGAGACAACTTTTAAGAAACAAAAGCTCAAAAGAACCAATGAGGTGCTTAGTCTAAGCTGTAGTCCAGGTGACCTCAGTCAGCCAATGACCTTAAACAATTCTCTCTCACTGAAATGCCTGATGGCTTTGGCTAAACCAAGATGTCCCTGAATATGTGCTCAGACACACAGCCTCCACAAACACTAGGCCCAAATACAAGCCTGAATATGGATAATGCTACAAATATCCACACTACTTAGAAACAAACTGCAGAAATGTTTCTCACAGCAGAAAAGCAGCAGTGAGCCTTTAAATGAAAGTTTTAAACAGCTAAAGGAGCCTCTAGAGAAAGTGTTTAACTGCAACAAGTTATCAGAAACAAACAACCCAACAGATGCTTAATAAAAGTGGACAATTTCCAGTTAATACCTCACACACAGTGAAACTAGCTAGAAAAATATACAGTACACAAAGTGCTATAAATAACTTGAAAAAATAAGCAAAAAACAGGATACTTAATGTTATATATTATAGATCCGAGTTTGCTCAGTGTCCTTCCTTCGATTAGCTCAGTGTGAAATGGCAGAAACACTCACAACTTAACTTCTTAGGTAACAGAAAGTTGAAACCTGAGACAACTTTTAAGAAAAAAAAGCTCAAAAGAACCAATGAGGTGCTTAGTCTAAGCTGTAGTCCAGGTGACCTCAGTCAGCCAATGACCTTAAACAATTCTCTCTCACTGAAATGCCTGATGGCTTTGGCTAAACCAAGATGTCCCTGAATATGTGCTCAGACACACAGCCTCCACAAACACTAGGCCCAAATACAAGCCTGAATATGGATAATGCTACAAATATCCACACTACTTAGAAACAAACTGCAGAAATGTTTCTCACAGCAGAAAAGCAGCAGTGAGCCTTTAAATGAAAGTTTTAAACAGCTAAAGGAGCCTCTAGAGAAAGTGTTTAACTGCAACAAGTTATCAGAAACAAACAACCCAACAGATGCTTAATAAAAGTGGACAATTTCCAGTTAATACCTCACACACAGTGAAACTAGCTAGAAAAATATACAGTACACAAAGTGCTACATATAACTTGAAAGAATAAGCTAAAAAACAGGATACTTAATGTTATATATTATAGATCCAAGTTTGCTCAGTGTCCTTCCTTCGATTAGCTCAGTGTGAAATGGCAGAAACACTCACAACTTAACTTCTTAGGTAACAGAAAGTTGAAACCTGAGACAACTTTTAAGAAACAAAAGCTCAAAAGAACCAATGAGGTGCTTAGTCTAAGCTGTAGTCCAGGTGACCTCAGTCAGCCAATGACCTTAAACAATTCTCTCTCACTGAAATGCCTGATGGCTTTGGCTAAACCAAGATGTCCCTGAATATGTGCTCAGACACACAGCCTCCACAAACACTAGGCCCAAATACAAGCCTGAATATGGATAATGCTACAAATATCCACACTACTTAGAAACAAACTGCAGAAATGTTTCTCACAGCAGAAAAGCAGCAGTGAGCCTTTAAATGAAAGTTTTAAACAGCTAAAGGAGCCTCTAGAGAAAGTGTTTAACTGCAACAAGTTATCAGAAACAAACAACCCAACAGATGCTTAATAAAAGTGGACAATTTCCAGTTAATACCTCACACACAGTGAAACTAGCTAGAAAAATATACAGTACACAAAGTGCTATAAATAACTCAAAAAAATAAGCAAAAAACAGGATACTTAATGTTATATATTATAGATCCGAGTTTGCTCAGTGTCCTTCCTTCGATTAGCTCAGTGTGAAATGGCAGAAACACTCACAACTTAACTTCTTAGGTAACAGAAAGTTGAAACCTGAGACAACTTTTAAGAAACAAAAAGCTCAAAAGAACCAATGAGGTGCTTAGTCTAAGCTGTAGTCCAGGTGACCTCAGTCAGCCAATGACCTTAAACAATTCTCTCTCACTGAAATGCCTGATGGCTTTGGCTAAACCAAGATGTCCCTGAATATGTGCTCAGACACACAGCCTCCACAAACACTAGGCCCAAATACAAGCCTGAATATGGATAATGCTACAAATATCCACACTACTTAGAAACAAACTGCAGAAATGTTTCTCACAGCAGAAAAGCAGCAGTGAGCCTTTAAATGAAAGTTTTAAACAGCTAAAGGAGCCTCTAGAGAAAGCATTTAACTGCAACAAGTTATCAGAAACAAACAACCCAACAGATGCTTAATAAAAGTGGACAATTTCCAGTTAATACCTCACACACAGTGAAACTAGCTAGAAAAATATACAGTACACAAAGTGCTATAAATAACTTGAAAAATAAGCAAAAAACAGGATACTTAATGTTATATATTATAGATCCGAGTTTGCTCAGTGTCCTTCCTTCGATTAGCTCAGTGTGAAATGGCAGAAACACTCACAACTTAACTTCTTAGGTAACAGAAAGTTGAAACCTGAGACAACTTTTAAGAAACAAAAGCTCAAAAGAACCAATGAGGTGCTTAGTCTAAGCTGTAGTCCAGGTGACCTCAGTCAGCCAATGACCTTAAACAATTCTCTCTCACTGAAATGCCTGATGGCTTTGGCTAAACCAAGATGTCCCTGAATATGTGCTCAGACACACAGCCTCCACAAACACTAGGCCCAAATACAAGCCTGAATATGGATAATGCTACAAATATCCACACTACTTAGAAACAAACTGCAGAAATGTTTCTCACAGCAGAAAAGCAGCAGTGAGCCTTTAAATGAAAGTTTTAAACAGCTAAAGGAGCCTCTAGAGAAAGTGTTTAACTGCAACAAGTTATCAGAAACAAACAACCCACACAATTTCCAGTTAATACCTCACACACAGTGAAACTAGCTAGAAAAATATACAGTACACAAAGTGCTATAAATAACTTGAAAAAATAAGCAAAAAACAGGATACTTAATGTTATATATTATAGATCCAAGTTTGCTCAGTGTCCTTCCTTCGATTAGCTCAGTGTGAAATGGCAGAAACACTCACAACTTAACTTCTTAGGTAACAGAAAGTTGAAACCTGAGACAACTTTTAAGAAACAAAAAGCTCAAAAGAACCAATGAGGTGCTTAGTCTAAGCTGTAGTCCAGGTGACCTCAGTCAGCCAATGACCTTAAACAATTCTCTCTCACTGAAATGCCTGATGGCTTTGGCTAAACCAAGATGTCCCTGAATATGTGCTCAGACACACAGCCTCCACAAACACTAGGCCCAAATACAAGCCTGAATATGGATAATGCTACAAATATCCACACTACTTAGAAACAAACTGCAGAAATGTTTCTCACAGCAGAAAAGCAGCAGTGAGCCTTTAAATGAAAGTTTTAAACAGCTAAAGGAGCCTCTAGAGAAAGTGTTTAACTGCAACAAGTTATCAGAAACAAACAACCCAAGAGATGCACAATTTCCAGTTAATACCTCACACACAGTGAAACTAGCTAGAAAAATATACAGTACACAAAGTGCTATAAATAACTCAAAAAATAAGCAAAAAACAGGATACTTAATGTTATATATTATAGATCCGAGTTTGCTCAGTGTCCTTCCTTCGATTAGCTCAGTGTGAAATGGCAGAAACACTCACAACTTAACTTCTTAGGTAACAGAAAGTTGAAACCTGAGACAACTTTTAAGAAACAAAAAGCTCAAAAGAACAAATGAGGTGCTTAGTCTAAGCTGTAGTCCAGGTGACCTCAGTCAGCCAATGACCTTAAACAATTCTCTCTCACTGAAATGCCTGATGGCTTTGGCTAAACCAAGATGTCCCTGAATATGTGCTCAGACACACAGCCTCCACAAACACTAGGCCCAAATACAAGCCTGAATATGGATAATGCTACAAATATCCACACTACTTAGAAACAAACTGCAGAAATGTTTCTCACAGCAGGAAAGCAGCAGTGAGCCTTTAAATGAAAGTTTTAAACATCTAAAGGAGCCTCTAGAGAAAGTGTTTAACTGCAACAAGTTATCAGAAACAAACAACCCAAATGTTTTCCAGTTAATACCTCACACACAGTGAAACTAGCTAGAAAATATACAGTACACAAAGTGCTATAAGTAACTCGAAAAAATAAGCAAAAAAAGGATACTTAATGTTATATATTATAGATCCTAGTTTGCTCAGTGTCCTTCCTTCAATTAGCTCAGTGGGAAATGGCAGAAACACTCACAACTTAACTTCTTAGGTAACAGAAAGTTGAAACCTGAGACAACTTTTAAGAAACAAAAAGCTCAAAAGAAACAATGAGGTGCTTAGTCTAAGCTGTAGTCCAGGTGACCTCAGTCAGCCAATGACCTTAAACAATTCTCTCTCACTGAAATGCCTGATGGCTTTGGCTAAACCAAGATGTCCCTGAATATGTGCTCAGACACACAGCCTCCACAAACACTAGGCCCAAATACAAGCCTGAATATGGATAATGCTACAAATATCCACACTACTTAGAAACAAACTGCAGAAATGTTTCTCACAGCAGAAAAGCAGCAGTGAGCCTTTAAATGAAAGTTTTAAACAGCTAAAGGAGCCTCTAGAGAAAGTGTTTAACTGCAACAAGTTATCAGAAACAAACAACCCAACAGATGCTAAATAAAGTGGACAATTTCCAGTTAATACCTCACATGCAGTGAAACTAGCTAGAAAAATATACAGTACACAAAGTGCTATAAATAACTTGAAAAATAAGCAAAAAACAGGATACTTAATGTTATATATTATAGATCCGAGTTTGCTCAGTGTCCTTCCTTCGATTAGCTCAGTGTGAAATGGCAGAAACACTCACAACTTAACTTCTTAGGTAACAGAAAGTTGAAACCTGAGACAACTTTTAAGAAACAAAAGCTCAAAAGAACCAATGAGGTGCTTAGTCTAAGCTGTAGTCCAGGTGACCTCAGTCAGCCAATGACCTTAAACAATTCTCTCTCACTGAAATGCCTGATGGCTTTGGCTAAACCAAGATGTCCCTGAATATGTGCTCAGACACACAGCCTCCACAAACACTAGGCCCAAATACAAGCCTGAATATGGATAATGCTACAAATATCCACACTACTTAGAAACAAACTGCAGAAATGTTTCTCACAGCAGAAAAGCAGCAGTGAGCCTTTAAATGAAAGTTTTAAACAGCTAAAGGAGCCTCTAGAGAAAGTGTTTAACTGCAACAAGTTATCAGAAACAAACAACCCAAACAATTTCCAGTTAATACCTCACACACAGTGAAACTAGCTAGAAAAATATACAGTACACAAAGTGCTATAAATAACTCAAAAATAAGCAAAAAAACAGGATACTTAATGTTATATATTATAGATCCGAGTTTGCTCAGTGTCCTTCCTTCGATTAGCTCAGTGTGAAATGGCAGAAACACTCACAACTTAACTTCTTAGGTAACAGAAAGTTGAAACCTGAGACAACTTTTAAGAAACAAAAAGCTCAAAAGAACCAATGAGGTGCTTAGTCTAAGCTGTAGTCCAGGTGACCTCAGTCAGCCAATGACCTTAAACAATTCTCTCTCACTGAAATGCCTGATGGCTTTGGCTAAACCAAGATGTCCCTGAATATGTGCTCAGACACACAGCCTCCACAAACACTAGGCCCAAATACAAGCCTGAATATGGATAATGCTACAAATATCCACACTACTTAGAAACAAACTGCAGAAATGTTTCTCACAGCAGAAAAGCAGCAGTGAGCCTTTAAATGAAAGTTTTAAACAGCTAAAGAAGCCTCTATAGAAAGTGTTTAACTGCAACAAGTTATCAGAAACAAACATCCAACAGATGCTTAATAAATTTTACAATTTCCAGTTAATGCCTCACACACAGTGAAACTAGCTAGAAAAATATACGGTACACAAAACGCTATAAATAACTTGAAAAAAATAAGCAAAAAAACAGGATACTTAATGTTATATATTATAGATCTGAGTTTGCTCAGTGTCCTTCCTTCGATTAGCTCAGTGTGAAATGGCAGAAACACTCACAACTTAACTTCTTAGGTAACAGAAAGTTGAAACCTGAGACAACTTTTAAGAAAAAAAGCTCAAAAGAACCAATGAGGTGCTTAGTCTAAGCTGTAGTCCAGGTGACCTCAGTCAGCCAATGACCTTAAACAATTCTCTCTCACTGAAATGCCTGATGGCTTTGGCTAAACCAAGATGTCCCTGAATATGTGCTCAGACACACAGCCTCCACAAACACTAGGCCCAAATACAAGCCTGAATATGGATAATGCTACAAATATCCACACTACTTAGAAACAAACTGCAGAAATGTTTCTCACAGCAGAAAAGCAGCAGTGAGCCTTTAAATGAAAGTTTTAAACAGCTAAAGGAGCCTCTAGAGAAAGTGTTTAACTGCAACAAGTTATCAGAAACAAACAACCCAACAGATGCTTAATAAAAAAAACAATTTCCAGTTAATACCTCATACACAGTGAAACTAGCTAGAAAAATATACAGTACACAAAGTGCTATAAATAACTCGAAAAAATAAGTAAAAAACAGGATACTTAATGTTATATATTATAGATCCAAGTTTGCTCAGTGTCCTTCCTTTGATTAGCTCAGTGTGAAATGGCAGAAACACTCACAACTTAACTTCTTAGGTAACAGAAAGTTGAAACCTGAGACAACTTTTAAGAAAAAAGCTCAAAAGAACCAATGAGGTGCTTAGTCTAAGCTGTAGTCCAGGTGACCTCAGTCAGCCAATGACCTTAAACAATTCTCTCTCACTGAAATGCCTGATGGCTTTGGCTAAACCAAGATGTCCCTGAATATGTGCTCAGACACACAGCCTCCACAAACACTAGGCCCAAATACAAGCCTGAATATGGATAATGCTACAAATATCCACACTACTTAGAAACAAACTGCAGAAATGTTTCTCACAGCAGAAAAGCAGCAGTGAGCCTTTAAATGAAAGTTTTAAACAGCTAAAGGAGCCTCTAGAAAAAGTTTAACTGCAACAAGTTATCAGAAACAAACAACCCAACAGATGCTTAATAAAAGTGGACAATTTCCAGTTAATACCTCACACACAGTGAAACTAGCTAGAAAAATATACAGTACACAAAGTGCTATAAATAACTCGAAAAAATAAGCAAAAACAGGATACTTAATGTTATATATTATAGATCTGAGTTTGCTCAGTGTCCTTCCTTCGATTAGCTCAGTGTGAAATGGCAGAAACACTCACAAACTTAACTTCTTAGGTAACAGAAAGTTGAAACCTGAGACAACTTTTAAGAAAAAAAGCTCAAAAGAACCAATGAGGTGCTTAGTCTAAGCTGTAGTCCAGGTGACCTCAGTCAGCCAATGACCTTAAACAATTCTCTCTCACTGAAATGCCTGATGGCTTTGGCTAAACCAAGATGTCCCTGAATATGTGCTCAGACACACAGCCTCCACAAACACTAGGCCCAAATACAAGCCTGAATATGGATAATGCTACAAATATCCACACTACTTAGAAACAAACTGCAGAAATGTTTCTCACAGCAGAAAAGCAGCAGTGAGCCTTTAAATGAAAGTTTTAAACAGCTAAAGGAGCCTCTAGAGAAAGTGTTTAACTGCAACAAGTTATCAGAAACAAACAACCCAAGCAGATGCTTAATGAAGGTGGACAATTTCCAGTTAATACCTCACACACAGTGAAACTAGCTAGAAAAATATACAGTACACAAAGTGCTATTAATAACTCAAAAAAAATCAGCAAAAAAACAGGATACTTAATGTTATATATTATAGATCCGAGTTTGCTCAGTGTCCTTCCTTCGATTTGCTCAGTGTGAAATGGCAGAAAGACTCATAAACTTAACTTCTTAGGTAACAGAAAGTTGAAACCTGAGACAACTTTTAAGAAAAAAGCTCAAAAGAACCAATGAGGTGCTTACTCTAAGCTGTAGTCCAGGTGACCCAGTCAGCCAATGACCTTAAACAATACTCTCTCACTGAAATGCCTAATTGCTTTGGCTAAACCAAGATGTCCTTGAACATGTGCCCAGACACACAGCCTCCACAAACACTAGGCCCAAACACAAGCCTGAAGATGGACAATGTTACAAATATCTACACTACTTATGTAGAGTCAAACTGCAGAAATGTTTCTCACAGCAGAAAAGCAGCAGTGAGCCTTTAAATGAAAGTTTAAACAGATAAAGGAGCCTCTAGAGGAAGCTTTTAAAGAATCAAACAACCCAAACAGATGCTTAATAAAAGTGGACAGTTTCTAGTTAATACCTCACACACAGTGAAACTAGCTAGAAAAGCTATTCTAATAATGAAATTCTACCACTTGGGTATAATCTACACAGGCTGGATCGGTCTACTAGGAAAGGGGGGGGAAGTAGCTGTCCTTTATAAATCTGAACTGAATGTAACCACAGAAGTAATTCAACCACCTCAGATCAATAACTCTGAAATATTAGCTACCAAATTTCAACTTTACAAAAATAAAAGCATTAACATTATCTGCATGTACATTCCCCCAGGTAACAATGTAGCCACACTCAAAGACACTCTTCACTGGCTATCTTCTCAGTACACTAAGAAACCCTAGTCCTGGGTGACTTTAATATTGACTGGGGCTCCTGTTCCTCAAAATCCCCCTCCACTCACATCAACCTCCATGCATTCACTCAAACCATAGTCACCCCTACCAGATTAGGCATACACACCCAAAAAGATAATATACTGGACTGGATACTTGTAAATAGCAACCCCCAAATGTACACTGCTGGTACCCTCCCCGAGGATCTAAGTTATCATCCCCTTACCTACATAGTTAAACAAAAAGCCATTATCCCACAACAACCCTTGCTCAGGAAAGTTAGAAGCAAAAGGGACCTTGACCCTGATAAACTTCATCTGGAACTTAACTCCTGCAACTGGTCTAAACTGTAGCATCTCCCCTTAGAGGAGGCTGTCACCTATTTTAACAATAAATTTCTTGAAATTCTAGACTTACATGCTCCTGCCCGCCTAAAGCGAACAAAAGGTAAAAACGTACCTTGGCTTTCCAAAGAATCAAGACTAAAAATAACCTGTAGAAATAAACTCTGGGCTACCTGGCGTCATACCAAAGACCCTCATGATCATAATAAATACATGCATGCAAGGAATGAAACAAAAAGACTTGTCCTGCAAGATAAAAAAACACTACTATTGTAGGTTACAGATGACTAATCAGAATAATCCTCAAAAGTTCTGGGCTGGGATCAACAAGTTACTGTATCCTGGTAAAAAATCGACACCTAGCCTTGCTGCCACCACTAATAAACCCCCAGAAGAAGTTGCAAATAGTTTTAATAATTTCTTTACTGAGACTATTCCATCTTTTGCCACCCAACTACCTCCAGGTTCCCCTGACAATATTACCACTAACTCTAATAGCCAAAACTTATTCTACTTTAAGCCTGTGTCAACTTCCTTTATATGCAGACTGATCAAAAAACTAAAACCCACCGCATTCTCTGCTGACCAACTCCCAGCTGAATATCTGCAAATGTCAGCAGATGCCATTGCCTATCCAATCTCTATTCTAATCAACCACACTATATCCGAAGACTAAATTCCTAACATCTGGAAAACGTCTAATGTTATTCCATTACATAAAGGTGGTCCCTCTACTGAATACTCTAATTAAAGGCCCATAGCCATACTTTCTCCACTTGCTAAGATTATGGAGAAATGTATACATAAACAATTCATGCAACACCTAACCCAGAATCACCTTATGGCTCATACCCAGCATGGCTTTCGTCCACATCATAGTACTACCACAGCCCTATTGTCCTTCACTAACACTATTAATAATAACCGCAACAATAATCGCACCTCATCTGCCCTCTTCTTGGATCTTTCCAAGGCATTTGATATGGTCGATCATCATCTTATGATTAGGACCCTGCAAACCCTCTGCCTAGACCCCAAAGCCCTTCTTTGGTTTACATCCTATCTTAATAACAGACAACAGGCTGTCCTCTGGCAGAATAAGCTTTCTAATCTATTACCAAACACTACTGGAGTACCACAAGGCTCCATATTAGGACCACTACTGTTTTCCATCTTTATTAATGACCTGCCTACTGTCATACCAAATATCAGCTGTATCCAATACGCTGATGACTCCACTCTGATCTGCTCAGCCGTATCTCCCACTGATCTAAAGAAGGATACCCAGTCTACATTCACTGCCATAGAAAACTGGCTCTCCAAGCGTCGCCTGCTACTTAATCCCAAAAAAAAAAACAAAATGCTCGTATTCCCACCAACCCAAAGGTCTGTACCCTTCTCCTTCACCATAAATGCAAAAGATGGGACAGTCATTTCCCCTGACCCCAATACAAAATTACTGGGTGTCACTATAGACAATAACCTAAAATTTGACCTCCATGTAAGTCAGACAATCAAGACCATCAATAAAAAACTTGGGTCACTCTACAGAATCAAAGCCTTCCTCACTCCCCCCAGCTAAAATAGCCATTGCTCATTCGCACCTACTTTCGACACTCCTATATGCCTCCCCCTTCTAGCAAATATAAGTAAATCTGAACTTAATAGACTAACAACCTGTTATAATCACATTGCCAGGTTTGCTACAGGCTTTCCATTTAGAACCCACCACTGCATCAACCTCAAACAACTTGGATGGCTGGAATTTCCTAATCTTGTCAAGTACAACCTGCTGATAGTGGCTAACAAAATCCTCTATAACCCAGACAATACTCCAGCCCTTAGAAATTCTATCCTCCCCCATAATAACACAAGACTGCTCCGCTCATCTAATAAGCTACAAATACAGACAATTAAAATTAACAATGCTGCTGGCATGGCCCTATTTGCAAATTCTGTAAGTAGAACCTGGAACATACTTCCAGCTGCCATGACCTTGCTCTCCACCACATGCCAGTTTAAAGCCACAGTTAACAACATCTGGCATTAAACTGGCTATGCCACTGTGACAAGCCTGGCTAAACCAACAACATTTATGTTATTTACTTATCTATTAGATATTGTTAATTTCTCCTGACTATATCAAGGGTAATTTCTATCCTGTATACATGTCTATACAATGTGAACCTATGTAACCTTATGAAATATCCTATTATATAATTGTACCATTTTTAGTCTGAATGTACTTCTATCTGCATTCTGCTCTTTTATCTGCATTTCTATTTTATATTTTATATCAGTTATATATTTATGTTTTATTTCAATTGCTATTTTTTCTTGTTTATGTTTGGAGCTTATCTCCCCGGACCTCCGCTGTAAATGGACTTTGTTCCAGTTGGACTATCCCGGTCAACAAATGTAAAATAAAATAAATAAAATAAAAGTATGCAGTAGACAAAGTGCTATAATTAACTCGAACAAATAAGCAAAAAAAACAGGGTACTTAATGTTATATATTATAGATATGAGTTTGCTCAGTGTCCTTCCTTCGGTTAGCTGAGTGTGTGTGAAATGGCAGAAACACTCACAAATTTAACTTCTTAGGTAAAAGAATTTTGTAACCTGAGACAACTTACAAAAAAAGTTTAAAAGAACCAATGTGGTGCTTACTCTAAGCTGTAGTCCAGGTGACCCAGTCAGCCAGTGACCTTAAACAAACCTCTCTTACTGAAATGCCTAATGGCTTTGGCTAAACCAAAATGTCCTTGAACATGTGCTCAGACACACAGCCTCCAGAAACAGTAGGCCCAAACACAAGCCTGAATATGGACAATGCTACAAATATCCACACTACTTAGGTAGAATCAAACTGCAGAAATGTTTCTCGCAGCAGAAAAGCAGCAGTGAGTCCTTAAACGAAAGTTTTAAACAGATAAGGGAGCCTCTAGAGAAAGCTTTTAACTGCAAACAAGTTATCAGACTCAAACAACCCAAACAAATACTTAATAAAAGTGGACAATTTCCAGTTAATACCTCACACACAGTGGAACGAGTTAGAAAAGTATGCAGTAGACAAAGTTCCATAAAGAACTCAAAAAATAAGCCAAAAAACAAGATACTTAATGTTATATATTATAGATCCAAGTTTGCTCAGTGTCCTTCCTTCGATTAGCTCAGTGTGAAATGGCAGAAAGACTCCCAAACTAAACTTCTTAGGTAACAGAAAGTTGAAACCTGAGACAACTTCAAAAAAACATCAAAAGAACGAATGAGGTGCTTAGTCTTAGCTGTAGTCCTGGTGACCAAGTCAGCCAATGACCTTAAACAATCCTATCTCACTAAAATGCCTAATGGCTTTGGCTAAACCAAGATGTCCTTGAACATGTGCTCAGACACACAGCTTCCACAAACACTAGGCCCAAACACAAGCCTAAATATGGACAATGCTACAAATATCCACATTACTTAGGTAGAAACAAACTGCAGACATGTTTCGCACAGCAGAAAAGCAGCAGTGAGCCTTTAAATTAAAGTTTTAAACAGATAAAGGAGCCTCTAGAGAAAGCTTTTAACTGCAAACAAGTTATCAGAATCAAAAACCCCAAACAGATGCTTAATAAAAGTGGACAATTTCCAGTTAATACCTCACACACAGTGAAACTAGCTAGAAAACTATGCAGTAGACAAAGTGCTATAAATAACTCAAAAAATAACTAAAAAAAAAACAGGATACTTAATGTTATAGATTATAGATCCGAGTTTGCTCAGTGTCCTTCCTTAGATTAGCTCAGTGTGAAATGGCAGAAACACTCACAAACTTAACTTCTTAGGTAAGAGAAAGTTGAAACCTGAGACAACTTTAAAAAAAAGCTCAAAAGAACTAATGAGGTGCTTACTCTAAGCTGTAGTCCAGGTGACCCAGTCAGCCAATGACCTTAAACAATCCTCTCTCACTGAAATGCCTAATGGCTTTGGCTAAACCAAGATGTTCTTGAACATGTGCTCAGACACACTGCCTCCACAAACACTAGGCCCAAACACAAGCCTGAATATGGACAATGCTACAAATATCCACACTACTTAGGTAGAATCAAACTGCAGAAATGTTTCTCACAGCAGAAAAGATGCAGTGAGCCCTTAAATGAAAGTTTTAAACAGATAAAGGATCATCTAGAGAAAGCTTTTAACTGCAAACAAGTTATCAGAATCAAACAACCCAAATAGATGCTTAATAAAAGTGTACAATTTCCAGTTATACCTCACACACAGTGAAACTAGCTAAAAAAGTATTCAGTAGACAAAGTGCTATAAATAACTCGAAAAAATAACCGAAAAAAACAGGATACTTAATGTTATAGATTATAGATCCGAGTTTGTCAGTGTCCTTCCTTTAATTAGCTCAGTGTGATATGGCAGAAACACTCACAAACTTAACTTCTTAGGTAACAGAAAGTTGAAACCTGAGACAACTTTAAAAAAAGCTCAAAAGAACTAATGAGGTGCTTACTCTAAGCTGTAGTCCAGGTGACCCAGTCAGCCAATGACCTTAAACAATCCTCTCTCACTGAAATGCCTAATGGCTTTGACTAAACCAAGATGTCCTTGAACATGTGCTCAGGCACACAACCTCCACAAACACTAGGCCCAAACACGTCTCAGTATGGAGAATGCTACAAATATCCACACTACTTATGTAGAAACAAACTGCAGAAATGTTTCTCACAGCAGAAAAGCAGCAGCGAGCCCTTAAATCAAAGTTTTAAACAGATAAAGGAGCCTCTAGAGAAAGCTTTTAACTGAAAACAAGTTATCAGTATCAAACAACCCAAACAGATGCTTAATAAACGTGGACAATTTCCAGTTAATACCTCACACACAGTGAAACTAGCTAGAAAAGTATGCAGTAGACAAAGTGCTATAAATAACTTGAAAAAAATAAGCAAAAAACAGGATACTTAATGTTATATATTATAAATCCGAGTTTACTCAGTGTCCTTCCTTTGATTAGCTCAGTGTGAAATGGCAGAAACACTTACAAACTTAACTTCTTAGGTAAGAGAAAGTTGAAACCTGAGACAACTTAAAAAAAAGCTCAAAAGAAACTCTGAGGTGCTTACTCTAAGCTGTAGTCCAGGTAACCCAGTCAGCCAATGACCTTAAACAATCCTCTCTCACTGAAATGCCTAATGGCTTTGGCTAAACCAAGATGTTCTTGAACATGTGCTCAGACACACAGCCGCCACAAACACTAGGCCCAAACACAAGCCTGAATATGGACAATGCTACAAATATCCACACTACTTGGGTAGAATCAAACTACAGAAATGTTTCTCACAGCAGAAAAGCAATAGTGAGCCTTTAAATGAAAGTTTAAACAGACAAAGGAGCCTTTCGAGAAAGCTTTTAACTGCAAACAAATTATCAGAATCAAACAACCCAAACAGATGCTTAATAAAAGTGGACAATTTCCAGTTAATACCTCACACACAGTAAAACTAGCTAGAAAAGTATGCAGTAGACAAAGTGCTATAAATAACTCAAAAAATAAGCAAAAAAACAGGATACTTAGTGTTATACATTATAGATCCAAGTTTGCTCAGTGTCCTTCTTTCGATTAGCTCAGTGTGAAATGGCAGAAGGACTCACAAACTTAACTAAGAAGTCCTTGAACATGTGCTATGATGACACACAGCCTCCGCAAACACTAAGCCCAAATACAAACCTGAATATGGAGAATGCTACAAATATCCACACTACTTAGGTAGAATCAAACTGCAGAAATGTTTCTCACAGCAGAAAAGCAGCAGTGAGCCTTTAAATGAAAGTTTTAAACAGATAAAGGAGCCTTTAGAGAAAGCTTTTAACTGCAAACAAGTTATCAGAATCAAACAACACAAACAGATACTTAATAAAAGTGAACATTTTCCAGTTAATACCTCACTCACAGTGTAACTAGCTAGAAAAGTATGTAGTAGACAAAGTGGTGTAAATAACTTGAAAAAATAAGCAAAAAAAAAAAAGCAGGATACTTAATATTATATATTATATATCCGAGTTTGCTCACTGTCCTTCCTTCGATTAGCTCAGTGTGAAATGGCAGAAACACTCACAAACTTATCTTCTTAGGTAACAGAAAGTTGAAACCTGAGACAACTTTAAAAAAAGGTGAAAAGAACCAATGAGGTGCTTACTGTAAGCTGTAGTCCTGGTGACCCAGTCAGCCAATGACCTTAAACAATCCTCTCTCACTGAAATGCCTAATGGCTTTGGCTAAAAAAAGATGTCCTTGAACATGTGCTCAGACACACAGCCTCCAAAAATGCTAGGCCCAAACAGAAGCCTGAATATGGACAATGCTACAAATATCCACACTACTTAGGTAGAATCAAACTGCAGAAATGTTTCTCACAGCATAAAAGCAGCAGTGAGCCCTTAAATTAAAGTTTTAAACAGATAAAGGATCCTCTAGAGAAAGCTTTTAACTGCAAACAAGTTATCAGAATTAAACAACCCAAACAGATGCTTAATAAAAGCGGACAATTTCCAGTTAATAACTCACACACACAGTGAAACTAGCTAGAAAAGTGCTATAAATAACTCCAAAAAATAAGCAAAAAAACTGGATACTTAATGTTATATATTATAGATCCGAGTTTGCTCAGTGTCCTTCATTCGATTTGCTCAGTGTAAAATGGCAGAAAGACTCACAAGCTTACCTTCTTAGGTAACAGAAAGTTGAAACCTGAGACAAACATTACTTATACAAACATTTATCACCATAAACTACGAAAAGTCTGCCTTGTTGCCTTGTCAGTATATTACCTTTATAGGAGCAGATTTAGACACAAGGGCCATGGTAGCACTGCTGCCTCAAGAAAGAGTATTAACGATCTGTCGCCAATTTGCAATGCTGTTCACACAAAAGGGAATCCAGGCCAGATTTGTCCTCAAGGTCCTGGGTTCTATGGCAGCGGCAATCACTCTGGTCCCTATGTCTCGCTTCCACATGAAAATTCTACAGTGGCTTCTATTTGCACAATGGTCATACCAGGATTTACTCATGTCACATCAGATTCTGATCATAGAATATGGCAAAAAGGATCTGGAGTGGTGGCTTCACTCCCCTATGGTAACAATAGGCAGTTTCTACCCCCCCAACCTGTAGTCACAGTGACCACGGATGCTTCCCAGATAGGGTGAGTGGGGCATTATCTGGGACACACTGTTCAATGGACTTGGCAGGAACAAGAGTACCACTTGCACATCAATGTCCTGGAGATGAGAGCGGTGCTTCTGGCGTTACAAGCACTTCAGAACTCTCTACCTATAGGGACTATAGCAATTCAGATGGACAATATGTCGCTAGTATGGTACATCAACAAACAGGGCAGAACCAGATCTTACCCCCTGTGTCGAGAGGCCCTACAAGTTTAACAATTGGCGATGTCTTCCTGACGGTTTTTGGTTGCAACGCACATCCCAGGGAAATCCAGCGTGATAGCGGACAAGCTCAGCTGGGCTATCCTGATGCCTCACAAGTGGTCCCTGAAACAGAAAGTTGCGGACTTGATTTTTCACAAATGGGGCCAGCCATGCTGTGATCTGTTTGCCAACCCACTCAACAACAAATACAGCAGCTTCTTTGCCCTAATCCCACCACCAGGACAGTCACCCAGGGATGCACTTGTTCACGATTGGCCCCCAGGACTGTTTTACACCTTTCCACCTTTTCCCCTGATCCCCAAGGTTCTTCAGAAAGCACAGTCATTGGGTTACAAGCTAATCCTCATTGCCCCTTACTGGCCTCGCCAGATATGGTTCCCATTCCTTTGGCCTCACCTACAGGGGGAGCCTTGGATCCTGGACCCAGCACCAGATCTTTTGATGCATCAGTAGGGGGCTCTCCATCCTTCCATCCAAACTCTCAAGCTCACAGCTTGGTTTCTCCACTTCAGGTCTTAGCCAGGCTTCCCGATGTTTCTCCTGCAGTTCAACACATTTTAATTTCCTCCCATAAGCCGACTACTAGGAAACTTTCTGCTAGTAAATGGAAGTATTTCTCTTGTTAGGCATGTAAAAATCAGGTTGATCCCTTTACTGTTCCCATTTCTAAGATTCTTGAATTTCTTGCTGAAACCTTTGAGCAAGGAGCAGCTGCATCTACTATCTGAGTTCAATTAACTGCCATTTCTAATTTCCATATGGGAGAAATGGAGTCCAGTATCATGTCCCGTAGGCTATGCAAGGCATTCTTAAATGAACTACCCTCTTAAGACCTCCGATAAGAGAACCTCTCCCCCCCCGGATCTAAATTTAGTTTTAGACTCTATGATTTTTCCCCCCTTTGAACCATCTGCTTCTTGTCCCCTCAAATTCCTGACTTGGAAGACCCTTTTCTTGGTTGCAATTACCTCAGCCAGAAAGGTTTCAGAATTACAGGCCTTATCTATTCATCCCCCATACTTGTTTTTCTACAAAGACTGGGTTTCTCTCAGAACCAACCTTTCTTTCTTACCCAAGGTATGTTCTGACTACAATTTGAATCAATCCATGGAGCTTCCTGTTTTCTTCCCCAGTCATGGCAACAAGGCAGAGTATAAGCTTCATCAATTGGATGTTCATAGACAGTTAGGTTTCTATTCACACAGGACCAAGGACTTTAGAAAATCTGACCAATTGTTCATATCCTTTGCGGACAATAAGAAAGGTTGTGCAGTCTCAAAGGTGACTCTATCTAAGTAGCTTTCAGACACTATAAAATATGCCTATGATTTGCGTAAACAAAAACTTCAAGGAAAAAGTAAAGGACACTCAACAAGGGCTTTGGCTACCTCTGTTGCTTTCCAGGCCAGACTGCCTTTGGATTCGATCTCTGCGGCAGCTACATGGGCTAATTCTCATACCTTTATCACTCATTACAGAGTAGATGTGGCCTCCCGGAACAGGGCATCCTTTGGCTCCACAGTCCTGAAGAGTTTTTTCCAGTGAGCCACCCAAGAATCAGGTGCTGGGTACGCTGTCCCAAACAAACAAAGCCTAGATATGGATAACATAACATAAAGAAGTTATGTACTCATCGTAACGTTCCATGTTTGTTGTTCTTGATCTCACCGTCCTTCTTGCGTTCCACCTTCCTTCCCCCTTCCTGGAGGATCGAGAGGAATCCATTGTTTTTATTGATTATACTGGCTGAGTTTCCTTTTTAACATACCTTTTGGTTAGTTCTGCTCTCCCTTCTTACTCTGGCGGATGGGGTTACACCTTCATATGCAGGTGTCATCTGTTATGTAGAATAGAGTATATCCCTTTTCTATTTATATGGCCTAGTACTGGTTATCACAAACAAGATCTGTGTAACTACTGCTAGGCATGTTGGGATGAAGCTCTTGAGCTATAGTATACGGCTGAGTCGGAGACGAAGATCAGCTCCGAACCCAAACAGCAAAAAGAAGGCGAGCTGAAGGACAACAAACATGGAACATTATGGTGAGTACATAACTTCTTTTTTGATCAGTTTGCATTCTGTTTCTCTTTGTTGTGTTGATTACTTGTTATCATAGGTGATCCTGCCAGTGGCACTGTGGAACTCCTATCACCTGATATCAGAGTATCAGTAGCCTCTGATGATGATGCCAGTAATGAAGAGGCAGTCTGGGGGTGCAGAGGGTCAGTCAGACACCGGCCAACATCCTCTGACCATATTTCAGACAGAGTTAGTATGCCTACACATACCCATGACACACAGTCTTCAAACATAGGACAAGGTAAGGATGACACCGCTGATCAGGGTAGTGTGGTTCTCCAGTTGCAGAACTGGTTGATTCACCCAATAGCCACCATGAGGACAAAGTGCTGCACAGAGTAGTTGGTAGAGGTTCTCATAAGACGCCCTCCATCCACCATCCTCCTGAGGAAGTGTCAGTAGCTGCCATAAGATGCATTTGTAGGGCCATCACGGAGGCATAAGCATTTTCTACCAGTGCCTCTGAGGAGACAGTGTAAGCATTAAAAAGTTGTGCATTCTGACATGCGGGACTGCCTGAGCCATGCGGGTGACTCCTTGGGCAGGATGAATGACACACTGGATCATCAGTGTCTATAATGGAACATCTGCTAGGGGAGGATCAGCATCCAAGTGGCCGGAGAACCACTACATTGTCCATTGTTAGCCGACTTGGCAATGCAAGATTTCACTCCCACAGTGGCACTGCTTCCACTGCTGTGTCAGTGATTGCAGTTTCCACACATAGACATGACTTTTAGCCAGGGCCATGGAAATACCAGTGCAATTCCTGGCAGAGGTAGTTCTCAGGGGAAGGATAATGACTCTGAACTGTCTACTCTACCATGCATGGCTCACATCTGTCTGAAATGCCAGAATGCTCTGCTAGCACAGTGCGTGATTATGTTCCTGCAGGCAGACACACACACACACACACACACACACACACACACACACACACACACACACATTGAACAAAACTTGCCTATACCACACACACTCACACACACACACACACACACACACACACACACACACACACACACACACACACACACACACACACATTGAACA
This sequence comes from Protopterus annectens, assembly GCF_019279795.1. Classification (NCBI taxonomy): domain Eukaryota; kingdom Metazoa; phylum Chordata; order Ceratodontiformes; family Protopteridae; genus Protopterus; species Protopterus annectens. The sequence goes on along the minus strand of NC_056751.1, from coordinate 405,826,603 downwards.
AAACTTGCCTATACACCACACACACACACACACACACACACACACACACACACACACACACACACATTATCTAAACACTACTATTGACTGATATACATATTTTGCTATTACTCCTATCAACTGGATACATAATTAATACATTTTTCTTACTGACATGCCCGTACTTCTTTGGTGTCAAGCTTGCTTTCTGTAACTCCACCACCCCACCCTGTGCAAGTGATGATGACTGTGCCCTGCCCATGCACATTTTTTGTGACTTAGGGCTGCACGTATGTCTGATGCACAGAGTAGATAGCTAATATTTGTTTAGTTAGAAGTCTTCTTTAATGTAAATATATTGCAGAAGAAATGTTTTTATTTATCTTTCCTACTCAGTTGTGAATGATTGGTTATGTAATTGTTGACCCTTGTTACATTTCTGTTTCTTTTCTTAATAATGCAGTCAGAGTAGATATTTAAGTATTGCTTATTGGTATACGTATGCAACTGATGCTACCATTGACACACTCACTGATTTATATACAGTGGTCATCTAAAATGCTTGATGCACAGTACTGGGCAAAATCTATAGTTGTATATTGCAAACATCATTTATAAGCTATTACTGATGCTACTGTACATCTGAGACATGTTCCACCTTAGGGACATACAGGTATTTGCATATGACAGTAATCAGTTATATACCTCTTTTTTCCCCATACAGGTTCCACACTTACCTTATTAATATTGCAGCTACAAAACGTGTCTTTAGAGGATTGTATCTGTCTGATGCTAACAGAATACAGCCATTGCATGGTTAAGTAAAAGTTGTGGACTTTTGCAGGCATCAGTTTTAATATTTTTATGTATTTAGGGTCGTAGGATTTCACTTAGGTAGTAACTGTGTGTGCTGTCCTTTGCCTCTTAGCCAGAACCATGGCATATTGCACATGCCTACGTCTAACAGTACCATCTGCTGCTGGTGGTTCTCCCTCAGTCTCCTCATCTATATCTGCTGGAGCTACTGGCCCTGGAAATTGTGATCCTGCCCCTTGTCCTTGTTGAACCTGTTTCCTGAACAGTATATTGTGCAACATGGCACAGACTGTGAGTATTTGGCTAGAGGTGGGTGGGTCATACTGCATGGCACCTTTTGATGTGTCTAGAAACTGGAACCTTGATTTGAGCAAGCCAAATACATGTCCTATTATAATTCTAGTGGGCATCATTGTATCCTTGCTTAGTAGAGATGTATGGGCTTCTCATGGTGTCATGAGCCAAGGTTCCAGTACATAACCTGCATCCCCCACTAGATGCCCTTGTGGAAGGTCCCCCCTAGCAAACCTTGTGTACAGCTCACAGGTGTGCCAGATGTGTGAGTTGTGTAAACTATCTGGTTGCTTGCACAGACATTGCAGATGATCCCTTGGGTATTACAGACAACCTGACAGTTTATAGAGTGTTATCCTTTCTTGTTACTATACCTCCTTCTCTGTTCACTAGGTGGAGGGTTTGTTTATATGTGTGTACAATCTATGGCCCCTAAACATTCAAGGACGTGTGCTATTGCATAAACTTCATGCATGTTTCTTGCTTTGTCCTCTGGGGTGTAGGGGAAACAGATATGCTCCTATGCATATTGCAGCATTGCATTTAGAAAATTATATAATATTTTAGAAGCTGAGCCCTGTGATACCCTTAATATAACCTCTGTGAATGTCTGGAAGGTACCTAAAGCTAGTATACCTAATACTACACATACCTTTGTGTACACTGGGATAAGTTCTTCACATTTTCCCTGGGGTCTCAGGTGAGGGCAGCAGAGGTTGCATATTTCCTGTAGTGGTTTCCAGTCGACCCAGTATCCCTGTAAATTTCTGTGTCATGCAGAAGTCCATGATAAGTCAAATAGGGTTTAAACATTCTTCTTGGCCGAGGTCTGGCAGTAGCAGCAGCAGCAACTTGAATTAAAGCTTCTTGCAAATACAGGCTAATGATGGCAACAGCAAACCCTAACATGTTTTTTTTAAGTGTAATAATGACTGTATTCCAAAGAGTTTTGAATTTCAGGGCAAATGGCTACAAGTGTACATGATTACTTTATACCTTTCTGAATAGCTCCATCGTGTTGGATTGGTTAATTAGTATGTAATTTGGCTGCTTATGCTTTCATTAGCATAGTCTTCAGTTTACTCTTGTTTTGAGGCTCTGCACTAAGTGTGGAGCTGTTTAATAAATACAAAATAGCGGGTTATCATGTGTACTGCATTCTGCGATACTTACATTTTAGCAACACTTACTGTAGGCACTCATGGATTAAAACCTACTATCAATGTTCTACCAACTTTGCAAAATAAAGAAATCCAGAACCTTAATTTATGGATTTTTAAATAGCATTGCTATACCTGAACATTCATGTAACCGAAGCTTAATCTCTCCTAGCAGTGATTGAAATTGAAAGCATTGTGATTCAAATAAACAATATGAATATTTAATAAACATAGAACTTCAACCATAACTCTTTAAAACTAATCCAATGCAACCAATGTACATAAATCACTCTTTATACTGTTGACATTAACAGAAACAATAGAAAAAGCCTATCCTTTTCCTTTTTTTGTATCACCTTTTCCTTTAATTTCCTCATGTGTCACTGTATCTTTTGTAGAGACAGAGTCATATACCTCTCAACCTCTTGGCGCAAAAAATCTGGAGAAAATCTAAAATAATGGTGGGACAAATGCTCACAGTAGGGACACACTTTAAATATTGCTGTTATATAACTTAGAAAGTTGCTAGAATAACAAGATTTGTGTTAGCTTGCATTTTCTGAAGGATATGAAGTCTGAAACTCTTATGTGTCTCATTATTTAGTGACATCAATTAGCAGTGACTTGCCAGAAAACCACACATTTTATTAGGAAGAGACCAAAGATATGAGGCAAAAATCTAGACATTCTGCAAAAACCTGGACAGTTGAGAGGTGTATATATATATATATATATATATATATATATGATGCAAAAATCTAGACATTCTGCAAAAACCTGGACAGTTGAGAGGTATAAGTTGTCATCTTCACATCAGCAAGAAAAAATGACAACAAAACTTAGTAAGGAATATTTTACAAGACTAAAATTAGCACTGAAAGCTGCTTTGACATGTAGGAATAAAGTTCAAGCTATAAACCAACTTGCTCTTCTTGTTTTAACTTATAGCTTTGGGGTGATTGATTGGCCACCAAAAAAGCTGGATAAGCTTGACAGGAAAAAAAAATTGCTCCATACCCATCAAATGATTACAACAACCAGTGTTTGCCATGATTATATATCACTCGGTCTGAAGGAGCCATGGGCCTTCTTGAAAGTGACTATGCATATAAGTTGGTGATTGTAGGATTGTATACATATTTATTGACATAATCAGATGCAAACATATTGACAGTTGTAAAACATGAATAAATAAGTCTAAGATGACCTTTTTGCTTAGGTTTGCAGAAACCTTTAGGAAAAATCCAACCAAATGTGGATAAAAAACAGGTGGCAACAGAAAGTGCAAAAAAGCCAAAGAAAGAAAAAATACAAAGAATGGGATCTGGAAAAAGAAGTAAAGATAAATGGGAAGATCACAATTGTACAAAGAAATATAGAGATCTGCTAGAACAGCCACATTTATCAAGAGTTGTTGTGCAAATGGCTTCAACGGGCTAAATTTAAATCAAAATATGAAAGGTTAATATTGGCAGCTGAAGATAATGTATTACTAGACGGTTCATAAAATCCATAGCAAAGGTAAGAGATACAGACCATATAAGTTTTGCAGTGCTAAACTAGAAACAGTTACACATCTTGTTGCAGGGTGTGCTACACTTATGGCTGAAGGTTTGTATATTGAAAGACATAACAATGTGGGAAGGGTGTTAAACTGGAGACGTTGTAAACATCACAACACAGAGGTAGCTGAGAGACATTGGAAACATGAACCACAAAGGTTTGTTGAAAATGATGAAGTAATGTAGAAGCTAACAGACAAGATATTATATTTCAAGAGAAAAAGAAATAGCTTTGATTATTGAGATTCCTACACCTAGTGACTACAGTATCTTACACTCTGAAAAGATATAACATTGTAAAATATCAGGACTTGTAAGCAGAAACTACAGCAATGTGGAATAAGGATACTCAGAAAGTTCCAGCTTTAGTGTGAGCAACTGGGCTAATAAAAAATAATCTTCAAACATATCTAAATATGCTACAGATGAAAATAACCCCTTATGAACTGCAAAATGAGTCAGTTTTGGGTACATTGCAGGTGCTGAGGAGAACATTTGTGTTAAATGTCAAAGACTGAAGCAAAAGTGATTTTATTAACTTTAATTATCCCAACTTAGGAATGAGGTCCATTCACATAAAGTTATGTAAAAACGTAAGCATTTGGTTTAATTAAACCAAATCAGATTTCGAGCAATCAGATTTATATTGTAAATGTAAATCTGTGAATGGTTCCTGTACAGCACTTTCCTGCACACAACCACATAATACAGTTTCTATCTTCAGAGTGTACTGCTGTAATGCTGCCCGCATTATGTTTTAATACTTTCTCATATTGAACATTAGTTAGCGACATAGAACTTTCAGGTCATAAATGTCTTACTGCATTGCATTTAGAACATATTTTTTGCACTGTTTTGGAGCATGCACCACTTTACCACACTGTGCACAGTGCTGTTTGGCTATGAAGCTAGTAAGTGGTCAAACGATGCACAGTAATAAGATGATTGAGACTGACTCCAGTAGCAAACAGTCCCTCTGTACCTCTGCAGAATCAAAAGGCTAGGTAAGTGCAGACGTTCTGCATTCACCAACTCCAAAGTAGTTCAATCCTCTATTCCCCAGTCCATAATTTATGTTCATCAAATATAGGCTTAACACCAATGTGATGATAATAGGTAGTGCCATCTGTGCCAGGGAGAGTAGGACAGTGCATGTGTAACATATACCAGCATAGCTAGGTGGAATTTTATAAAGAATTTTATCTCATTTGACTGTCACACTGAGTTGTACAGATGCTTGTATTAAAATGTATTTATAAAGTTGCTTGTGTTAAAAATGCATCAACAGTGGGTATTTCTGGACAGAAAAGAGATATACATGTATGTCAGACAGTATTATTATAACTGATTAAATGCACATGTTTTAACAGAGAATTCTGGAAGGGAAGAGATTAATCTCAGTCCAGCTAATATTGAAAAATAGGGAAAACCAGGACTAGCAATGGTACTGTATTGTCCTTCAGGGTGAACTAATTGCTACCTTGGAAGGGTGGAGGTTTTTGACATTGTTTTATAGTTTTCAGATACTGCAACAGACCTTAACAAAGCTCTGGGTGTGTATTGTACTTGAGTCAGGTGACCAGATATGATGTCATTCTATAACCAGCACTGAAATGATTTTTTAGGTATTAGTGAGTGATATTCCTGACTTCTCACAGCAGCACTTTGGAACCTGACAAGAAAGATCTCTCACAGATATTTCACACATCCACACAGCTCATCTTGCCTTGCTGTAGCAAGCAGTTCAGCACTCATCATCTTGCCTTGCTTTAGTAAGTAACCAGGAAACAGTAATTCTTTAGTTGGTCAGGAAAATATAGGAAATTGGTTAAGTATTGTTTTTCTGCATCTTTGTGAATCCAACCAACTGTGTTATTTTTTATATCTCCTGTAACTGAAACTCTGGTGTTTATTGTAATTATATATTCAGTATTCTCATATTTTCTATTTTATTATTATTATTATTATTATTACTATTATTATTATTAAATATTTCTATACCGTTCATTGTTGCTGGTCCTTTAGAGAATACTTTTAACATCTTGAGAGTACTTATGCTTATTTTAGTGACACTGTGACCACTTCTGAAAGCCATGCTGCATTAGTCAAACTCTACCATTTGTATTAATATTAATTTTATTCGGTATAACTGGGTACCTGTGCAAGAGCCTTAGAGTATCTGACTGGTGACAGTACAATTACATCATAGTCTAGGCAGAGGGGGCACAGCTGGTAAATCTGTGCCAGCCTTTCCCAGGTGTGTGTGTGTGTGTGTGTGTGTGTGTGTGTGTGTGTGTGTGTGTGTGTGTGTGTGTGTGTGTGTGTGTGTAATGTGTGAAAATCAAATATCCAAGAGTGTGTGAGTCAGCTACTGGGAACAGGGACACAGAGCTCCAAAGTGGTCAGTGTGGAGTCTTGTTTGGGGCTGGGAGAGAGAAAGAGAGTCCAACCTCATGTCTGGAGTGTGTTCCCTGTGTGCTCTTAAGGGAAATTATGCTTGGTGCAGTGAACCGCATCTGAAAATAATGTGTGTATCCATTTTTGCTTCTAGTGGCCATCCCTCACTGATTTCAGGGGGTGAGGATTGAGGCTCCTTAATTATTGGCCTGGAGTACGGACCGTCAGAACTATAACCACACATTTGCCCATGAAATTAGTTTAATGTTATCATGTGTTAACTCAGCAGGTCAAAACTGTACAATTTCCTTTTAAATCAAATTTTTTTTGTAGAAACCGAATAAACATTTCAGTAATAGTTATATCAGATGCTGCACTTTTCATTTTTCCTCAGATTATGGGATGTGACTTGGCTGCATACCACAGACTTACTGATGCCACTCTCAAGCTTCTCCATGTACCCAAAATGCCCTGGTCAGCCTACAGTACCTCGGATCTCATTTTCCGCTATCTCACACAGACATGGATCCTCTCTCAGAAGCCTTTTTTTCAGTTGTTTGAGCATTTATGAGGCTTTTTTTTTTGGGAAACGTTATCCATGTATCTTCTCTAAATCCTCCCTCTTTTTATCTGTCTAGCTTTTTGGAGTGTCTATGTTAGTTCTTTCTTCTCTTTTCTACCTTGTTAGGTACACTTGTTGTATACCATTGGTGGTGCCTCTTTCCTTTCCTACCCTTTTTTAGGGTCTCTACCACCATCATTTATGGTAGTTCTTTCTATTTAAAAAAGAAAAAAAATCTTTCCTTTCTATCTTCCTTCTTCTTTTTTTCCCAAAACTATGGCTGAGAAGCTAACAGGATTTAAAAAAATGCACTTCCTGTGGGCACAAAATTCCAAATTTTGATGCCCACACAGAGTGTGTTTATTATCTAGGAGCAGCACACCGTAATACTAATTGTGCTATCTGTGCTGCCTTTAATTCAAGAACGATTGCGAAAAGGAAGAACAGGTTAGTCCTCAAGGGATTACTACCCCCTTCTTTTTCTTCCTCCTCTTGGGCTCAAACCTACAGCAAACATTCCAAAGCTCCATTGTAGCCTAGAAAGAGGTCCAGTCTTAGATCTCTTAAGACTTCTTCTACCTCTATGACTTTGGACCCTCCTCAAAAAATTCAAAGATCTTTGGATCCTGCCTCCTCAGATCCAAAAAGGAAAGCTTAAGATCTGAAAACCTCGGATCCAACCTCTGGTGTTTCAAAGACTCCCAGAACTTGCTCACCCGAGTTCGTGATTGATCTGGTGTCTCCTTGACTCCATTCTCCCTTTCTGCAAACCAATCCAAGAAAACACTCTAGGCCACAGTCCACTATCTTGTCTGTCAGGTCATCCAGAAGTCTTTAAAAGGCTGAAGTGGATAGGATGATGAAGTTTCTCAGAGCTCAGATTCAGATGGGGGTTATTCCAGCTCCATCTCCCATTGGATCTGTGATCCTCCCTTCCACTTCCCATATAGTGATATCTTCTTCTCTGATCTGTCCCACAGTTGCAAAGCCCTTGGATCCAAGAGTCCCAAGAGAATTGGTGTTAGAGCTGAAGAAGATTACGTCTTTGACTCCGACAGTTTCACTGACTGGTTCTGCTCCTATCCCATCAGATTGGGATGAGTCTCAGAACCAAATTATCAGTGTCAGATCTGGGAGCCGGGATCTACTCTGCTATTGGATATATAATTGCCCTTTGGAGCCTCGGCACTAGATAGATTAGGTCCAGCTCCTTCCTTGAGGCACAGATCTGGACAGAGTCAGGATTTGTTTGCTTCAGAAGTTTTGGCTCTGATGCGACCAGCCACAGCTTCTCCCCATCCATGTGCCTTCAAGGTAGTGTAGAGGGTTTTCTCTCATCCAAGAGACCCAATTTCTCTTTCTTCTTTGGATCCTACATCTATTCTCCCAGCAGGTCTGAGTTCTGATCAGTCATCCAGGAGGTCCCACCAGATCAAAGAGGATTCGGAACTTACTCAAGGTTCATCTTAGTGCCAAAGAAGACAGGGGACCTAAGACCAATTTTGGATCAATGCAACCTGAATCAGTTTGTGAGGAAATCAAAGTTCTGAATGGTCATTGTTCAATCCATTCTACCCTTTTTGAACAAGAATGATTAGGTGTGCTCAGTCGATCTTCAGGACACATACTGTCATGTCAAAATGAACAGATGCTCCTGAGGATAACTTTGCCTTTGGTTGGGAGCCAGCAACTATCAGTTCAGAGCCCTACTGTTGGGTCTCATCACAGACCTCAGTGTGTTTACCAAGTGTATGGCAGTAGTGGCAGCTCATCTGAGACTGCTAGGATTTAGAGTGTTTCCACATTTAGATGACTGGCTCCTCACCACCCCAACCAGGCACCTCCTAGTACAGTCCAGGGACTATTTGCTCCAGCTTTGTCAAACACAAGGCATTACAGTCAACATCTCCAAATCCAAACTACAGCTGGCACAGAGCCTGGAGTTCATTAGTGACCAGTTAAACACAATAAATCAGATTGTATCTGTACAATGAGCAGGCAGAGAAGCAATCAAGTTCCAGGTTCAGCAAATCCTTGTTCATTCTGCCTTCCCAGCTAGACCTATCCTTTAGGCTCTAGGTTTGATGGTAGTGGCTATAGTCTTAATTCCCTTAGCATGTTTCTATATGCGTGTTCTCCAGTGGACTGTAGCTGTAGAGTAGTGTATTCTGCAACATTCTCTAGCCTTCTAGTCATACTTACTTGGGTATGCAGAAACCATCTTCATTGGTGGATCCAGTTGGGCAACATTTACCTGAGCCACCCCTTTGTTCTGTCTTCTCCAGTAGTCACGGTGACTACAGATGCCTCCCAACTGGGTTGAGGAGCATATCTTGGGAAGGACTGTCCAAGGCACATGGTCCCCTCAAGAGACCAATTCGCACTTCAGTGTCCTCGAGTCGTTTGGGTTGGGGGTTATTGTAATGGCTAAGATGTTTACCTTATAGACACATAGTACATGGTTTGATTCTCACCTTTTGAAGGGAAATTGGCTAGGCTTAAAATTGCCCTTAAGAGCAACGAGTCTAGTACTTACCTATGGACCTATAGGAGATGAGAGCAGTCCTGTTAGTGTTGCAGGCATTTCAAGATGTTCTTCCTCTGGGGACTATTGCGATTTAGACCTGCAACATGTCTATAATCAGGTACAGCAACAAACAAGGGGGAACCCGATCTTATCCCCTGAGTAGAGAAGCTATGAGAGTGTGGCAGTGGGTGATCTCTTCCAACCACTTACTAGTGGAAATACACATTCAACATTTTGTCAAGAAGCTATGAGAGTGTGGCAGTGGGTGATCACCTCCAAACATTTTCTAGTGGCAATGCACATTTGAGGAAATCCAGCATACTAAAGGACAAACTCAGCAGGTCCATAAAGATGCCTCATGAATGGCTTCTCATTCAGTCAGTGGCAGAGAAGATTTTCTGTAGTTGGGGCAAATCTTGGTGTTGTCTCTTTGCACCTCCCCACAACAGCAAGTGCAGCAGGTATTTTGCCCTGATTCCCCCCCTCGTGGGAGTCACTGAGAGATGCTGTAGTCCACATCTGTCCCTCCAGTCTCCTTTACACCTGTCCATCAGTATCTCTTATTCCAAAATTCTTACAGAAGCCAGTTGGTTGAAGAGGACATTTATCCTCATTGCCCCCTTTTGGCCTCGCCAGGTGTAGTTTCCCTTCCTTTGGTCTCATCTTCATTATCCTCCATGTAATACTGGACCCTGGTCCAGTCCTTCTCTCACATCCCTTGAGGATGAAACATCCCAATATTCCAGGCCTCAAACTAACTACATGGTTTCTTCAATTCCATTAACAGCTAGACAGCCCAGGCTTTCCTCCCTGGTTCATCATACACTTTCATCTTCTCAGAAAGCTTCAATTATGAAGATTTCCAGGAGTAAATGGAAAACATTCTCAATTTGGGCCCTTAAAAGGGAAGTTGATCCTTTTACTACTCCTATTTCTTTGCTACTGGAGTTTTTAGCTTCTCTTTTTCAGAAAGGTGCTGTTTTTTCCACAATTAAAGTACAGTTAGCAGCCATATCAAATTTTCATTCAGGAGAAAAAGCTTCTTGTTTAGCTTCTTCCAAATTGTGCAAGACTTTCCTAAAGGGCACCTTTTTATTCAGGTCTTCAGTGAAAAATCCGTCACCTCCTTGGGAATTGACAGTCACACTTCAGGGCTTGACAGAACAACCTTTTGAACCTTAACCAAAACCTATTTAAAATTTTTGTCTTGGAAAACAGCATTTTTAGTAGCTATTACATTTGCAAGGAAAATTTCTGACCTCCAGGCTCTATCATCCAAAACCCCTTACCTTGTTTTTCACAAAGCTAGAGTTGCCTTGTGGATCATTTCATCCTTCTTACCAAAAGTAGCCTCTGAATCAAATATCAACCAGACAGTTCATTTGTTTGTCTTCTTCCCTAATTTTTCAAATAAGGGAGAATATATGTTGCATCCTTTAGATGTACATGGACAACTATGTTTCTATTTATACAGGACAAAGAATTTCAGGAAAACAGACCAGTTGTTTGTCTCTTTCTCACCATATAGACTGGGATCACCAATTTCTAAAGTTACTCTGACCAAATGTATTACAAATTGCATTTCTTTTGTATATTCCCAGCAAGGTCCCTCCCTACTAAAACCATCTAAAGCATATTCAACTAGATCCATGGCCACGTCTTCTGCCTTCTGATCTAGAACTTCCATTGATGATATTTGCTCAGCAGCTATGTGGTCTAATGCCCATATCTTTATTGCTCATTACAAACTAAACTTGACTTCTAGAAGTAGAGCTGCTTTTGGTTTGTCAGTTCTCTAGAATATCCTTCCATGAGGGCCACCCAAGATTCATGTAGGTGGGGACTTTGTCTCATATGTTGAGGAAGAATGAAAAGGATAACATCAGATAATAAAGTTATGCACTCACCATAACTATGCATCTATGTTTCTCATTTTCATTCTTCCTCAACATGCCACCCTCCTTCTCCTTTCTGGCATCTTCTGGAGTGATCTGATGGATATTTTGGAACCTTTTGTTCCAGGTTTGAGCTCTAACTTTACTGTTATTTCCTTTTTCCTGTTATATCTTTGGATCTATAAGGCAGCAAACTCGATCTGAGGGCATTATGGGTAGAGGGAGGATCTCAAGAGTGGGATCCGTAAGTCTGTGGAATGCAGTCATGCCGGATCTGGGGTCAGATCCATAACCCATATGTCGAGGAAGAATGAAAATGGACAGCACAGATGCATAGTTATGGTGAGTACATAACTTTAATTTCTTATGTTTATCAACCATCGGTATATTTTTTCACAGTACTAATGATGCTTAAGTTATCTTACAAAATTGTTCAGTGCCAACCTGAATCAATGCCCAAATGTCCCTTGGAGTAAATTCTATGACAGAATTGCTCCATGTCAAATATCATATCTATCAAGTGTTCCCACCTTGTCTCCTTATAGTCTGATAATGGACTTCATGAGTCCATTTGCCTTTGATAATAGTGCTGAAGTTAGTTATTAAACCTTTGCCTGTCACAGGCGCATGACTGAGTAGCAGTAGAAACAGTAGTCCATCGATCCTTCAGACATGACAGTTTAGCAATGCTATGTGTGTGTTTCCAGCTACCATCACCTCTAACACTTTTGCACCAACACTCTCCTTGGAAATCTTATCACCTATATCTATTAAGCAGCATTTTAAAGCTTCACCCAGAAAGTCTTAGACCGTCAAGGGATACATTTCATCCATCAAATGAACCAAAGTTTCATTGTGTAAGTCTTCTTTCTCAAGTTCAGTAGTCATGGATGTCTTCTGTAGAATCAGAAACAGTTCTAGCAACATCCAAACAATGAGAGGTATAATCAGACTCGTACTCATGTTGCAGACCCAGTTGCCCTAGCACCGGATATGAAGCAGTAACCTTAAGAGTAGAGTAATTTCCCCAGTGTCCTGGTCAATGCTCTCTCTAGTTAGTATGACTGTCACCCCAGGTCTCCCTTGAAATGAATCATACCTTTCAACTGTCCAGATTTTTGCAGAATATTCAGATTTTTGTCCCACATTTTTGGTCCGTTCCTCATAAAATGAGTGTTTTTCTGGCAAATCATTGGGGCTTGCAGTCACTAAATAATGACAGACATCTGAGTTTCAGACTTCATACCCTTTAGAAAATGCATGATGTGAGAGTATTTAATCTCGCCGTTTGTTCTTACACATGGGATTCGGAGATGATCCTCGGCTCCAAGTCGGCCGAATTGCAAAGCTCTGAATCTCAGAGAAGCTCGAGACCAGCCCATATCCCACAATCCTCCCTGCCATTACCCAGATCTAGTTTGCCGCTGCAACAGATCGGAATGAGGAGAGCTCGGACCAGATAGAAAATTAATAATTGATTACAGTTTACAGATAAGCTACATATTTTTTTGCTGAAATAACTTTATATTTCTTAAATAGTTTATAGAAGTGCTGTGTGTGTGTGTTTTATATATATATATATATATATATATATATATATATATATATATATATATATATATATATACCCCTTTATTCTTCAGGCAGCCTTTTGTGGCCTAACCCTTTTTTCTCTGGATGTGGTTTGTGAGTGTCTTCTATACTTATATAGCCTTTTCTAGACATATATATACATTTATAGGATTTAGTAGTTTTTAGCAGTTTTTTTCTACTTTATTAGCTTAGTGAAGTGTTTGTTATATTTAGTCATGTCGGAGAAAGCTAAATCTGGATTTAAGAGATGTCAGTGTGGGCAGAAAATGTCCATTACTGACAATCATGCTTCCCGCGTCTACTGTCTTGGCCCTCTCCACCTTCTAGAGGATTGTTCTATTTGCCAATCCTTTAGTGGGAGGGTCATGACAGATAGACGCTGGAAGCTTATAGACAGATGATTACTTAAGCCTGCCTTTCAAGAGGCTTTGGACAAGTCGGATCAGGCTTCTAAATCCTCGAAGGGGTCGAAGATGTCGGAGCCCATGTCATCGGCTCTGAGTTCATCTTCTAGGGTTCGTTCGCCGGTTCCACAGACCTCGGGGCCGAGCGTCAAACGTTTATCTTTCCCTGAGCCCCAGATCTTGGAACCGGTGACGGAGCTGCCACGACCGTCCATTCTTCGGTCGGTGCCATCTTTGGCTCCTTCGACCCGTTCTTCCAGACCGTTATCTGAGACAGATGTGGATCGTGTCATGCAGAAACTCATGGAAAGCATGGCCCTTTCCAAGTTGATTGCAGTTTCCTCCTAGTTGGTGTCGAAACTAGAAGGCCTCCCCATATCTCCAACGGGTCCTCCTTCGAGACCCATCCAGATCTCGGAGCCGGGAGAGGATGACCTGATGATAATGGAGCCCTCGGTGCCGAAACCGTCCATTGCACGATCGACACCATTGACTTAGACTCCTTCGGAACTGGTAGGGTCGCGGAGCCGACGGTCTCTCCTCGGTTCCGGGACCGAGAGTCGTACCGACCTGTCGGTGCCGACTCTCCCTCTCAGGGCCTCGGCGCAGACTGGCTCGGCTCCGTCCTCGGGGTCGGAGCCCACGTCACCTGGGTCTGGGATGCTCCCATGTTCTTTCGGAACTGGGGGAGCCCTCGGCCCGGGGTTCAGGGGCCTTTGACCTTATGAGGAAAGTATTGTCTGCACAGACAACCACTTCATCAGGGGAATCTTCTCCTTCCCCAAAAGGGCCACTTTCTGTTTCTGCTCCCATGACCCATCCAAAGCGTAGAGCCCCATTGCCTCAGCCACCCCCAGAGGGTTCCCCCTGTTCCTTGGAGGCCTTATCAGAAGCCCCCTCTGATGAGGTCCTGAGGAAACGGTTGTGCAAGAGGAGGCACATAGATTCCCCACAGGAATCTCTAACGTCTGACACCAACTTGGATGAGGCAGATGGGTCCCCCAAATCACCCACGGAGGATGTGTCATTTGCAGACATCCTGGAGATCTTGAAACAGAGGGGTGATTAGCAATCCCTAGCCCCCACTGAGGACGAGTCGGTGCTGCTGAAGGAATTTGGGGCTCAACCTTCTATCTCCTGGGTGACTCCGCCCTTCGATGAATTCATGGAATTGATTGCTCGAAGGGCATGGGAGGCACCTGACACAGTGGAACCAGTCCCTAGGAAACCAAACAAGTTCATCACTGCCCCCCAAGATAAATCTTATCTCACCAAGGGAGTTCTGGTCGACGCTATGGTGGTGGTGGCAGCCACGAAAAAGGAGATGTCTGAGTCTTCCTCATCTGTTCATCCTCCTAATAAGGATTCTAGGACTATGGACAGATATGGGAAGCGTGTTTTTAGTTCAGCGACTTTTTCCATGCGTTCGCTAAACTATTTGACTCATTTCACACGTTTGCAGAGGGATCTCATCAAGGAGCTGACAGATACCCTCCAGGGTAGCACAGATGCTGCTGTTTCAGATAAAGTAACAGCACAACTTAACACCCTCACCTCCATAGTAAACTTATCCATGAGGCTCATCTCGTATGCAGCCAAGGGATCGAGTAGAGCTGCAGCTTCAGCGATTGCTCTTCGAAGGCAATCATGGATGCGGCTGTGCTCCTTTGCGGAAGCCTTCAAGTCTTCCTTTGCCAATGCCCCTTTTGATGGTGCCACACTTTTCGGGCCCAAGGTTAAGGAGACTCTGACTCGGTGTGAGCAAGAGGGAAAGACCCAGTCTGCTGTCGGGGTCCATTTTTCCGCTCCTAGTAGACCGTACCCCAAAGGGCAACGAGGCGGGAAAAATGTGGTTCCGTAAGAATCAGGGATCTTTCCAAACCACACAGAGTGATACCCCCTCCAGAGGCAGAGGGGGGGTAGAAATGGAAGACGCTGCCCCGGCGGCAGAGGGGGTCCGCATAACCAAGGCGACAGGGATTCCGTCCCTGGGAAGCCTTTCCAGCACTCCTGAAGGGAGGCCCGGCTGTCCTGCTCTGGAGGCAGTCAGGGGTCACTTGGCTTTATACCCACTGGCCTGGCTAAATATTACTTCGGATTCCTGGGTAAAACGCATTATAACCAGAGGATACAAAATCCCCTTCACATCAATTCCTCCTCTATAAAGAAGGTTTCCAGATGTGCCACCCCGTCTGCGAAATCCAGCAGCTGTAGAAATTTCAAAGCTGCTCAAAAACAGGGTCATCCAACCAGTCCCGGCGGACCAAAGAGGATCCGGAACTTACTCAAGGTTCTTTTTAGTTCCAAAAAAGACAGGGGACTGGAGACCGATCTTAGATCTCAGCAATCTCAACACCTTCGTGAAGAAGGAAAAGTTCCGGATGGTCATGCTTCAATCGATCCTTCCATTCTTACAGAAGGACAATTGGATGTGCTCTATAGATCTCAAAGACGCGTACTACCACATCAAAATGGCCAGACCGTCCAGAGATCACCTGCGCTTCCAGCTGGGAACCAGTCACTTTCAGTTTCGAGCTCTGCCCTTTGGACTCACCTCAGCCCCCAGGGTATTCACCAAATGCATGGCAGTAGTTGCGTCTCACTTGAGACGACAAGGATTCCAGGTGTTTCCCTATCTGGACGACTGGCACCTCACCGCCACCACCGAGCGTCACCTATTGCAAGCCAGAGACTACACAGTCAGCCTTTGTTCCCACCTAGGGATTTCGATAAACTTCGAAAAGTCTTGCTTATCGCCCTCACAGTGTATTTCCTTCATCGGAGCAAACCTAAATACACGATCGACACTACTAAAGCTCCCTCCAATAAGGGCGTCAACCCTCAAACAGCAGGTTCTTCTTCTTCTAGAGAGCGAGAAAGCCCCGGCCAAACTGGTGTTGAAAGTTTAGAGACTAATGGCAGCCTCACTAATCGCAGTTCCTATGGGAAGATTTCACATGAGGATCCTACAATGGCTGCTCTCCGCGCAGTGGTCGTTCCAACACCTACCCCTAGCGCATGAGATCAGGATAACAGACTCTTGCAGACGGGACCTCTCATGGTGGGTGTGCGATCAGAACCTCACTATGGGTCGTCCGTTTGTTCTACCCAGTCCAACAGCCACAATAACCACGGACGCTTCCCTGACAGGGTGGGGGGGCCTTTTTCAGGGAAGAACAGTCCAAGGAGAATGGTCCAACATGGAGTACACTCTACACATAAATGTTCTGGAGTTGAGGGCAGTGTTCCTGGCGTTGCAACACTTCCAAGCCCTCTTACCTCTAGGAACAGTAGCAGTTCAGACGGACAACATGTCTGTGGTCTGGTACATAAACAAGCAAGGGGGAACCAGGTCTTACCTGTTATGCAGAGAGGCCATGAGAATTTGGCAATGGGCAGAGTCCACGGGTCACTTTCTGATAGCAACGCACATCCCGGGGTCATCCAACGTCATTGCGGACAGGTTGAGCAGAGCCAACCTGTTACCTCACGAGTGGTCCCTCAATCCACAGACGGAGGAAAAGATCTTCCGCAAATGGGGCCAGCCTTGCTGTGATCTGTTTGCTTCCCCGTTGAATGCAAAATGCAGAAGCTACTTTGCCCTTTTACCCCCTCTGGGGGATGTCCCCAGGGAAGCACTGATACACGATTGGCCCCCGGGTCTCCTATATGCATTTCCACCTACTCCCTTGATTCCCAGATTTCTACAGAAAGCCAGGAACCTGGAAAGGACAATAATACTCATAGCCCCATTCTGGCCTCGGCAAATATGGTTCCCCTTTCTCCGAGCCTATCAAATAGAGGAACCATGGATTCTGGACCCAGTACCAGATCTACTGACCCATTCGTCGGGAATTCCGCACTCGTCTCTTCAGTCCCTCAAACTAGCAGCTTGGCTGCTCCGCTTACCTGCATAGCCAGGTCTGATCTACTCTCCTCGGCAGTTCAACACATTCTGGTTGCTTCTCATAAAGCTTCCACTACTAAACTCTATACGAGTAAGTGGAAACGCTTTGTATACTGGGCGTCTAGCCAACACTTAGACCCCTTGGTAGCTCCTCTACATAAAATTTTAGAATTCTTATCTATCCTCTTTCACGAAGGAGCTTCTACTTCCACACTAAGAGTACAGTTGGTGGCCATATAAAACTTCCATATTGGTGAGGAAGGTTCTCCCATTATGTCTTACAGACTTTGTAAGGCCTTTATGAAAGGAACCTTCCATCTTAGGCCGCCCGTCAGAAAACCTTTCTTTCCATGGAGCCTGAATTTGTTACTGTCGCAACTCATGTTGCCACCCTTTGAACCTGCTTTGTCATGTCTCTTAAAGTTCTTATCGTGGAAGACGCTGTTCCTCGTCGCCGTGACCTCAGCTCGTAGAGTATCAGAGTTGCAAGCATTATCGGTCAGACCACCTTACTTGATATTCCATCCAGATAGAGTCTCTTTGCGTAGAAATCCATCTTTCCTTCCAAAAGTATGTTCAGTTACGAATATTAACCAGTCTATAGAACTCCCTACCTTTTACAAGAATCATACTAACAAACTGGAGTATATGCTGCACAAGTTGGATGTTCACAGGCAATTAAGATTTTATTTGGATAGGATCAAAGCTTACAGGAAAACGGATCAGCTCTTCGTCGCATTTGCAGACAATAAAAAGGGCATGGCAATTACTAAACGTACACTATCTAAATGGCTTGCTGACTGTATAACCTTTGTATACTCTAAATCAAATCAATCCTTACCCACCAAACCTAAGGCCCATTCTACCAGATCCGTCTCCACTTCCTTAGCTCATGCAGCTCGCTTGCCTTTGGCCACTATTTGTGCAGCAGCCACATGGTCTAAGCCACATACTTTCATCACTCATTATAGAGTGGACAAAGTCTCCAAAGACAGGACATCATTTGGTTCCACTGTGCTTAGGAACGTTATTCCATGAGTCACTCGGGGTGACGGAGCTAGGGATGCTACCCGTGTGTAAGAACAAACGGCGAGATTGAACACTCTCACATAAAGAAGTTATGCCCTTACCATAACGTTCCATGTGGAGTGTTCATCTCGCCTTTGTTCTTACACTCCCTCCCCTCCCCACCCACATGTTTGGAAGAACTGGTAGGATTAGAGTCTGATCGACTTGTTTTGACCCCTTCCGGGGTACATGGTCCCATGTATCATGGGATATATGTTTCTACCATTAGTTATTGCTATGGTGAGAGAGTGTCTCTGAATGTCTGAGAGAGTGCATTCTTCTTGCACCGGAGGTGTTGGATCTTTTGGTCTGGTTTGTTTGCAAACTAGATCTGAGTAATGGCAGGGAGGATTGTGGGATATGGGCTGGTCTCGAGCTTCTCTGAGATTCAGAGCTTTGCAATTCGGCCGACTCGTAACCGATGATCGACTCCGAACCCCGTGTGTAAGAACAAAGGCGAGATGAACACTCCACATGGAACGTTATGGTAAGGACATAACTTCTTTTTAATGCAAAACATGATGTGAAGTTGTTCTATCTCGCTGTTTTGTTCTTACACATGGGTCGGAGCCGATCCCTCGGCTCCGAATCGGCCACTTTTTGAAGCTCAGACTCTTAAAGAAGCTCGAGACCCAGTGAATATCCCATGATGTCCTGGTATGAATCCCCAGATCTAGTCTGCCGCTGCAACGGATCAACAGCTCGTCGGAGTTACCTCGGGCCAGTGACTTTAAATTTCTAATTATTATTTTATTTTTCTTTAAAAAAAATTTTTTGTCTAAGTATTAGATATATAGTAGAGTGTTTAATAGTATAGTGTTAGGATTCTGGTTAGTTTAGTTTGCTAGAACCGTTAAATAGTTACTTTTTATTCAGGCCTTTGGCCTTTCTTTGGGTGTGACAGGGCTCTGGCAGCCGTTTTCTGTGTGTTGTTTTCTTATATACACACACACACACACACACATATATATATATATATATATATATATATATATATATATATATATACAGTTAGAGTGGTAGTTTATATATATATATTTCTTAGCTAATAGTAGTAAAGTTTATTGGACATTTAAAACTCTATATTTAGCGTGATTTAGTAGATTGTTAAGATATATACATTTATACATATCTTTACCTATATCTAAGGTTTGTTGTTGCTATTGTTAAACCATGTCTGAAAAGCAAAAATCAGGGTTTAAATGGTGTGAGTGTGGTCAGAAGATGTCTGTTACAGACAATCACTCCACCTGCGTTTACTTCTTAGGCTCGGTACACCTACAAGAGGTGTGCTCTATCTGCCATTCCTTTAGTGCCAGGGTCCTTCTGGAAAGGCGCAGGAAATTGGTGGTTAGAGGACTCCTAAAGCTTGAATTTCTGGCTTCTTTAGATAAGGCTGACACCTCTTCCAAGGCTTCGAAGGGGTCGAAGTCTTCCAAAGGATCCTCGGAGCCCAAGTCATCGGCTCCGGGTTCCTCTAGCATGGTCCGTGCATCGGCTCCACAGTCCTTGGAGCCGTGTATCGAGTCCTTGCCCGGGGTCCAGTTGTGGAACCGATATTGGAGACCCCTCAGTCTCCAATCCTTCAATCGGTTCCATCTTCGGCCCCTTCGACCCATCCCTTGAATCATTCTTCCAGGCTCTCCGATGTGGATCTGGACTGAGTGGTTAAGAGGCTCTTAGAGAACCCGGCCCTGGCGAAAATGCTATCTGCTATGAGCCACTCGGCTTCAAAGCCTGAAATGCCCCCCATGGCTTCTCCACCTCCTCCTCCGAAGCCAATCGAGCATTCGGAGCCGGGTCAGACGGAACCGATATTGGTAGAACCCTTGGAGCTGAGGTTTGATCCTCCTCCCTCAGCTCCATTGACCTTGATCTCCTCGGTTCTGACCGAGGAATCTCGGGGCCGACAGTCCCTCGCCGGCTCCGGGGTGGAGAGTCGAACTGATACTTTGGTTCCGACTCTTCCACTTGGGGCTTCGGTGCAGGTGGCCTTGGCTCCATCCTCTGGATTGGAGCAGAGGGTCTCGGTCCGAGGAGAGCTGCCAGTCTCTTTGGAGCTGACTGATTTCTTGGACCTGGATTCTGGTGCCTTCGATGCCATGAGGAAGGTCATGGCTGCCAAGACCACTACCTCCTTGGATCTGTCTTCCCCTTCCCTTAAGGGGCCTCGTTCTTCCGCTTCCCCGCAGATCCCCACAAAGCGTTGCGATCCAGGGCCTCAGGTATCCCCATTGGGTGGCCCCTCCTCTCCAGGAACTTCACCAGATGCCCCCACCGATGAAGTCCCTAGGAAGAGATTGTGCAAGAGGAGGCACTTGGATTCCCCACAGGAATCTCTAACATCAGATATCAACTTGGAGGAATCAGAAGGGTCCCCACGGTCCCCCTCAGAAGATGTTTCCTTCGCAAACATATTGGAAATCATAAGGCAGAGGGGTGATTGGCAGTCCCTTGCCCCTTCTGAAGATGAGTTGGTTCTCCTGAAGGCCTTCGAATCTCAACCATCCACCTCCTGGGTTACGCCACCCTTCGATGAGCTGATGGAACTGGTTGCTCGAAGGGTGTGGGAATCACCTGACTCAGTGGAACCGGTCCCACGCAGGCCCAATAAATTTATTACTTCCCCCACCGACAAGGCCTTTCTTACAAAAGGAGTCCCAGTTGATGCCATGGTGGTGGTGGCGGCCACCAAGAAAGAGATGTCGGAAACCTCTTCGGCTGTCCATCCTCCTAATAGAGATTCTAGGATGATGGACAGATATGGGAAATGCATATTTAGTTCTGCGGCATTTTCCATGAGGTCGCTCAACTACCTGACACATTTTACCCGCCTTCAGTGAGATCTCCTAAAAGAGCTAGGAGATACTCTTCAGGGTAATACAGCTGATGCAGTCTCGGAAAAGGTGACTGCACAACTCAACACCCTTAATTCAATAGTAAACTCATCCATGTGCTTCATTTCATATGCGGCCGATGGATCGGGTAGGGCAGCAGGCTCAGCGATAGCTCTTCGGAGGCAATCCTGGATGTGCCTTTGCTCCTTTGCGGAAGCCTTTAAATCTTCATTTGTCAATACCCCATTCGACGGGTCCGCCCTGTTTGGACCCAAAGTTAAGAAGACACTTACTAGGTGTGAACAGGAAGGGAAGACTCTGTCTGCTGTAGGGGTCCGTTTTTCCACTCCAACCAGACCGTACCCCAAAGGGCAACGAAGTGGAAAAATGTGGTTCCGAAAACCCAAGGAGCTTTCCAGAACACACCTACCGATACCCCCTCTAGAGGCCGAGGAGGGGGCAGAAATGGAAGATGCTGTCCAAACGGCAGAGGTGGTCCGCAGAACCAGGGCGACAGGGATCAGTTCTCTGGTAAGCCCTATCAGCGTTCCTGAAAGGAAGCCTGGCTGTCCTACTCTGGAGGCAGTCAGGGGTCACTTGGCTTTATACCCAGACACCTGGCTAAACATTACAACGGACTCTTGGGTAAAAAGCGTCATTGCCAGGGGTTATTACATCCTCTTTATAAAAACCCCACCTTTATGTACAAGGATCCCAGACGTACCACCCGGTCTGAGAAAATTAGCTGCCATAGAAATCCAAAAGCTGCTGGACAAAAGAGTCATCCAGCCAGTCCCAGCTGACCAAATAGGATCTGGAATTTACTCAAGGTTCTTTTTAGTTCCAAAGAAAACAGGGGACTGAAGGCCCATACTAGACCTCAGCAAACTCACACCTTTGTCAAGAAGGAAAAGTTCCAGATGGTCACGCTGCAGTTGATTCTCCTGTTCCTGGCAACGGGCAATTGGATGTGCTCTATAGATCTCAAGGATGCTTACTACCACATCAAAATGGACAGATCATCCAGAGATCACCTGCATTTCCAGCTGGGGGCCAGTCATTATCAATTCGGAGCCCTGCCCTTTGGTCTCACCACAGCCCCCAGGGTGTTCACCAAATGTATGGCAGTGGTCACGGCTCACCTGAGACGGTTGGGATTCCGGGTGTTTTCATATCTGGATGACTGGCTCCTCACCGCCACCTCCAGGCATCAACTAATCCTAGCAAGAGACTACACCATACACCTTTGCTCCCAGTTGGGTATTACCCTCAATTTCGATAAATCTGCGCTCTCGCAGCATATTACATTTATAGGACACCGTCAACGCAAAAACCAGGTTGCCCCAATCAAGAATTGCAACACTAAAAGATCAATTATCCAGGCTCTTAGCCCGCAACAAAGCTCCAGTGTCCCAAATACTACAGCTGTTAGGCACGATGGCAGCCACTTTGATAGCAGTCCTGTTAGGCTGCATGCACATGCGAATTCTCCAGTGGTTACTTTTCGCGCAATGGTCGTACCAGCAACTACCCATGTCACATGAGATCCGATTAACCAATCCTTGAAAGAAAGATTTCAGCTGGTGGTTGCACAGCGACCAAGTAATAATAGGACATCCCTTCGTTCTTTCCCAACCCACAGCCGCAGTGACCACGGATGCTTCCCTGATAGGGTGGGGGGGGGGCTATTTCAGGGAAAGACTGTCCAAGGCACTTGGTCCAACATGGAAACGCACCTGCATCTAAATGTCCTAGAGCTGAGAGCGGTGTTCTTAGCGTTGCAACACTTTCACGACTCTCTTCCTCCAGGCACAATTGCTATCCAGACGGACAACATGTCGGTTGTCTGGTACATCAACAAACAAGGGGGAACCAGATTGTACCCTTTATGCCGGGAGGCCCTAAGGATTTGGCAATGGGCTATATCCACCGGACGCTTTCTGATAGCAACACACATCCCGGGGACATCTAACGTGATAGCGGACAAACTAAGCAGAGCCATGCTGTTGCCTCACGAGTGGTCTCTCAATCAACAAGTAGCGGAAAACATTTTCCGCAGATGGGGCCAGCCTTGCTGCGACCTATTTGCGTCTCCGATGAATGTCAAATGCAGCAGCTACTTTGCCCTTTATCCCCCACCGGGGAAAGAACCGAGGGATGCGCTCGTACACGATTGGCCCCCGGGTCTCCTATATGCTTTTCCGCCAATACCTCTAATTCCCAAATTCATGCAGAAAGCCAAAAGTCTGGGAAGGACTGTGATTTTAATAGCCCCGTCTTGGCCTTGACAGATTTGGTTTCCCTTCCTGCAGAAATATCAACTGGAAGAACCATGGATCCTGGACCCAGTGCCGGATCTTCTGACTCATTTGTCTGGAGTTCTCCATCCCTCTCTCCCATCCCTGAAACTGACAGCTTGGCTGCTCCGATTCCCACACTAGCCAGGTCACATGAGTTGTCTTCTGCAGTCCAACATATTATAGTTTCATCTCATAAGCTTTCTACCAGGAAACTATATAACAGCAAATGGAAACGATTTGTTCACTGGGCTTCTCAACATGACACGGACCCTTATGTAGCACCTATCCATATCATTTTAGACTTCTTGTCGTTGTTGTTCCATGATGGCGTGGCTGCGACCACCATTAGAGTTCAATTGGCTGCTATCTCAAACTTCCACGTAGGCTTCAACGGCTCTAACATCATGTCGCATAGGCTTCGTAAAGCATTTTTAAAAGGGACCCATCATCTCAGGCCACCTATTAGGCATCCTGTCTACCCCTGGAATTTGAATATGGTTTTATCCCAACTGATGCTTGCCCCCTTTGAACCTGCTTCATCTTGTCATTTAAAGTTTTTGTCTTGGAAAACATTATTCCTGGTAGCCGTTACATCTGCACGCAAGGTCACCGAACTTCAAGCCTTGTCCTCCAAACCCCCATATTTGATTTTTCATCCTGATAGGGTGTCCCTCAGGACAAATCCTACCTTTCTTCCCAAGATCTCTTTGGAAAGTAATTTGAATCAGTCCATTGAGCTCCCAACCTTCTTCAAACACCATACCAACAAACTGGAATATATGTTACACAAGCTTGATGTACATAGACAGCTGAGGTTCTATCTGGATAGAACAAAGGATTTCAGACAATCAGATCAACACTTTGTGTCTTATGCAGAAAATAAAAAAGGTGTCTCAGTATCAAAAATCACATTATCCAAGTGGCTCTCTGATTGCATCAGATTCATTTATGCTTCTACTAATCAGCCATTAGAAACCAACGTCAAAGCCCATGCTACACGAGCTGTTTCTACATCATTGGCTCATGCAGCTCGTTTACTCTTAGATACCATCTGTGCAGCTGCCACGTGGTCAAAACCTCACACATTTATCACTCATTACAAAGTGGATAAGACCTCCAGGGACAGGGCTACATTTGGTTCCACTGTGCTCAGGAATGTTCTCCCGTGAGCCACCCAGGATGAGGGTGCTTGGGACGCTACCCATGTGTAAGAACAAAACGACGAGATAGAACATCTTTACATAAAGAAGTTATGTCCTTACCATAACGGTCCATGTAAGTTGTTCATCTTGCCTTTTTGTTCTTACATTCCCGCCCACCTTCCCCCTCCAGTCAAGTGAGATGATTGGCTTGGTAGATTGGTCCAGCTGTCAGTCTGTTTAGACATTCCAGCTCTGCTTCTCTCCCCCTACTCTTATAGTTTTCTAAGTAGGTAGACTTTATAGTTTTATTCTGTCCATAGGCTGTCTTGGTTGCAGCATACTAGATCTGGGGATTCATAGCAGGGCATCATGGGATATTCACTGGGTCTCGAGTTTCTCTGAGTCTGAGCTTCAAAAAGCGGCCGATTCGGAGCCGAGGGATCAGCTCCGACCCATGTGTAAGAACAAAAAGGCTAGATGAACAACTCACATGGAATGTTATGGTAAGGACATAACTTCTTTTTATTGTAGCAACCTTCTAAGTTTATAAGAGCAATAATTAAAGTCTATCCCTGGTTTTGGACCTTTCTTCTCCTATTATTATTATGTCTGTCCAGATTTGTTCTGCTAAGAGGTCAAGAGGCATGAAATGAGGCCACTGTCCAAGTAGGAATCCATCCATTCAACATAGTTTCATACTAGGCTATCTGCCCTAGGGCATTTATAAGCCTAGCCAGAGTATGTTTGGCTTTTGCCACCCATTTTAAATTCATTTTGCTATGCCCTTTTTTGAGGTTAGTATACTGTGCCTCTGTCTAACAGTGACACAGAAGTGATACCCGGGGTAAACCTACGATCTCCCATCCACTCATCAAGATTCCTCTTGAAGAGAGTCAATGAGGGACTCTGCCTAACCTGGACTGGGATTTTATTCCAGAGTGAAGGGAGTCTATGGGTTATGAATCTGTCCCTCCAGCATGTCCTATTTATTTCAGTGCTGAGGTTCAAGTCTCTCAAGCATGTAGCTCGATGGGATTTGGATTTTTTGAGGTGCAGCATGTCCCTTAATTCCGGGTTGGACATGGCTTTATACGTCAGGCACAGGTTGCCTCTGAGCAGGCGGTATGCCACTGAGTAGAGCTGGAGTTTCTTTAACCGGGCAGCATATGGCATCTGTTTGAGCCCTTTGATCCTCTTGGTGAGGTACTTTTGGGGTCTTTCCAGTTGCTGCAGGTGTTTGATAAGGTATATCCCAAAAGGGACATTGTACACGATTATGGGCCTGATGAGGGATGAGTAAAGAGGCACGATGACCTCCCCTAATCTAGATGTGAATCCCTTCATGATTAGGTGGGCTATATAAAATGTTTTTCTAACCACTTTGGCCACGTGGTTGTCAAATGAGAGATTGCTATCAACTTGGGTCCCCAGGTCCCTAATTACTTCTTCTGTACTTAATGGATTAGCAGCTATGTGGTAATTTGTGGGCACTTTGTTTTTGCCAAAGGGGTTGACTATACACTTTTTGGCATTTAGCTTGAGGCCATGGCTCTGGCACCAGTTGTCCGTTTCTATGAGGCCCTTTTGGAGGATGCTTGTAACGGCTGGAGAGTTGATTATGGCGCCCAGTTTGCAGTCATCTGTGAACTTGGTCAGCCACAGTCCTTCTGTGTTGGCCTGTACCTCCAAGAAATATATACCGAACAAGAGAGGTCCCAGGACTGAGCCTTGTGGGACGCCACTTGTAACTGGTTTGGAGTCTGACATGGCTCCAGCAATTCTAACCATGTGGGTTCTGTCCTTGAGCCAGTTTGCAACCCATCTAGTGACATAGGGGTTTATATTTAAGCTGGTGAGCTTATCTATAATGCCCGAGTGGGGTATTGTATCGAAGGCTTTTGCGAGGTCCCGGTAGGTTGTGTGGACCACCTTCCCTTCGTCAATGGCCTTGGTGACTGTTTCAAAGAAGTTGACCAGGTTTAAGAGGCAGGATCTGCCCGTAACAAAGCTGAACTGGGTAGGATCCAGTGTCTGTAGGTCCCCAATATCTTTATTTATGAGGTCCATGATGATCCTTTCCATAGCTTTGCAGACCAAGCTAGTCAGGCTTATGTGGCGATAGTTTCCAGGGTCCATTGAGGCACCACCTTTGTGGAGAGGGACCACTGTTGCTGTACGCCACTCTTTGGTTACATATCCTGTAGTAAGGCTGAGATTGAACAGTAGTTTTATGTTTGGGTTTAGCTCTTCTTGGAGTTCATGTAGGATGCAGCCCGGGACACCGTCTGGTCCCACTGATGCTGTATTTTTTTGCTTTGGAGAGGGCGGCTCTTACCTGAGCATCTGAGATGTCAGGGGGGCAGCACTCTGCTGGGATAGATATTTGCCCTTTTGGTGGGGAGGGGGGGAGAAGTTTATGCTGAACCTGTCAGCTAGGATGTTGGCAATGTCTGTGGGTTCGGTGTATTTTTTGTCATTTTGGACTAATTCTGAGCATATCTGGGAATTCCCACCCAGGTTCCTAACATAACTAAAGAAAGCCTTGTGATTATCCTTAGTGTCCTGTGCAATTTTTCTCGATTTTATTTTATGAGTGCCCTTAGTTTTTTGCTAATACTGATCAGAGATGCCTTCCCTTTTTGGGATTTTGCTCTATCATGTAGTAGCTTCCTCCTTCTATTGTATAGTTTGTTTATGGCTGGGGTCCACCAGACAGGACATCTGCCTTTGGAGGATTGGGTCTTGGTTTTATTTGGGATTGCATGATCCATGCATTCCTGAAGGTGTTCATAGAATGCATTTATAAAGGATTCTGCAGTCTGGGCCGTATTTTCCACAGGCCCGGGGGCTTTGAAGGATTCCACCTCGGTTTTGAGGAGTGTGAAATTTGCTTTAGAGAAGTTTTTCACTGTGGTTTTCTGGGCAGGGGGTGGGGTCGGGATGTGAATATCCAGTGAGATCAGTTTATGGTCTGATCTTACCTGTGAGGGATACACTTCTGGTCTGGAGCATAGAGTCCCCATGTTGGTGATGATCAGGTTCAGTATGTTTTCCCCTCTTGTGGGAGTGGTAGCAAGTTGTTCCATAGCATTTGAGTTTATGAATTCTAGGAACCTTTGGGCTAGGGTGTTGGAGCTAGAGTAATGCTCCCAGTCTATGTTTGGGTAGTTGAAGTCGCCCAATATAATGGAGTTTGGAGAGACCTTCATATTTTCCAGTGTTCTCAGGAAGGCCAAGTGGGGTTCCTGGGTTTGGGAGGGTGGTCTGTAGCAGGCTATAAACTGGAAGGCAGTTTTACCCACTGTTAGTTGCACATGGATAGTCTCTGATGCTTCGTGCTTTGCCACCAACATGGAGGTGTGGGTATCTTTGATGAATATCGATACTCCCCCTCCTTTTGTGGTTCGGTCCAAGTTTTGGGGCCGAAAAGCATGGTATGAGGTATAACCTGGTAGTGCTGGGGTGCTCTCGGGAGCCCTGAACCAGGTTTCTGTTACTGCACAGATATCGATGTTCTCCATGCTAAGGAGAGTTTCGAGTACGTGCATCTTGAGGTTTAGACTTCTGGCGTTGAGTAGCATTACTCTTAGTTTCTTATCCCTTGTGATACCTATGGAAGTGGGTTTGTCTTTTGAGCCTTGCCTAAAAAAGGCACTATGGGGGTAGCAAGAGCCTTTGCCAATATCCGAAAGCCCAGGGGTGACAGGTGCAAGCCGTCCCTAGCGAAGCATCATGGCTTGTCGAGCCCTTTCTCCTATTTTTGATAATGGGTTCAGAATGTCACTTCAACAGTGGCAATCATCTAGACCCAAGGTTTATACTGCTGGGTTCTAGCCCTGTTACCTTATTTTTTCCACACCACATACTCACATTTGTGGCCAGTTTACAGTGTTCAGTCCACCTACTGCATGTCTTTGGAATGTGAGAGGAAACAGGAGTGCAAGGAGGACACCCATGCAAACATAGGGAGGACATGTAGACTCCATAGAGAAGACACCTCAACCTGAGAATCAAACCAGTCAACCTCTAGCTGTGAGGTGAAATGCTATTCACTGTGCCACTCTAAAATAGGAATAACCTGGTAAATATGTGAATAAAATGACATAACTGCATTGATTTCTGTGAAAAATGTATTGCAATTAAAAAAGGATGCTAATTCTTATGTCACAAATGCATGCACTGTTGCATTATTAGTGCTTCTTTGGCATTCCAAACTATGTCAAAGTCAGTTTCCTTATTTGGACTCTGTCTTGCTAAATCATGTAACTGTTGAACAAGAAATCATCTTCCAAAATTTAAATCAGAAAAAAAGCCACAAGACATCCTGTTGGTGATTTATATGTGCAACAACAGAATGTTAATTGTAAGAGTAACTGAAGTTCAGTTACTAAATCTGCTTGCTGAACCATATACATGGAATAGAACTCAACTTTTAATCAGCTGGATAGAAGGACTCTGAGTATTTATTCGGATTCAGAAACATATGTAATAAGGGGATAGTTTATCTCTTTAGCTAAAGCAGTGAGATACTAGTTAGTTATTAACTATTGATCTGATGTTGTCAGTCTTCATTTATCCTTGACGTATGGGACATGGCTCTGACTCAAAACCGGCTCAGCCGTTATAACAGCTCGTGAGAACCAAAAACCTCTTGAGCGAAGTCCCTACACAGAATGCCCCTCTCTAGATTACTTCATATCTCATTTGCCGCTCTTGTACATAAGATGCGTCAGCCTAACTCTCTCTGAGCTAACTGTAATTTCATTATTTTTTATTATTATTTGAAATTTACTTGAACATCGTGGTATCTGTTCTACTATCATTGGTAGCTCTTTCCCTTTTGCCCCTACCTCTTGGTAGTTCTGGACTACCATTATTGGTAGCCATTTTTCCTTTTCACTTTCTTCTTTTTCTTTCTAGTGTGTGTGTATAGCTAGTCTGAATGTCTTCTGCTGTTTTTTTTTTTTTTTTTTACCAGTCAACATGGCAGATTAAAGTAAAGGAACAACTGGCTTTAAACAATGTTGTGGTTGTGGAAGAAAAATGCCCAGTTCTGGTGGCCATTCATCTTGTCTTTACTGCTTGGACATGGAGCATTTACAAGAGGAATGTGCTGTTTGTCAAACCTTTAGTCACGGGCCCTCGTAGAAAGAAAGAACAAACTTATCTTGAAAGGTCTGATTAAGACATCTTTTTATGAGGCTTTGTCCTGTCAGCCTAGGACTTCAAAATCAGTTATGTCTTCACCTTCAACTTCCTCTTCCTCTAAGACTGAACATGGAAAGAAGAGGAGTCTCTTGGTGCCGGTGTCCCTCCCCTGTCCTGGCACACAACAGACCTAAGTCTTCAGTTCCCACACACTCTGGGAAACCAAAGTTAACTGCCAAAAAATATATTGAACCGACTTTGTCAGCACCAAATGTAGTGACCAGCTCTGCACCACAGGTTTCAGTGCTGACCACCACGGTGCTGACTATTCATGTCATTTCCCCTTTCCTCAGTGCCGGTCCCTTCTATGGTGCTGGCCATAATTTTGGAACCAGTTCCTTCCATGGTGCAGTCATCAACTTTGAAACCAGGATTGATTTTGGTTCCCAGGATTAAGTATTCCCCCTCAATAGATCCTTTTCTGGTACACCTTCCAAGCCCCTTTTTAGAGAGGCCAGAATCCCCCTCAGCATTTTATGTCCATTCCTCTTAGAGTCTGACAGAAGTCAACATCGTGAGGTTGGTGGATCAGCCCCCTTGTGGCTAGGGGTCTTTCACTCTCTTTCCAGGTTTCACTCCCTTCTGGAGATGGAACTTTCTCTCCAAGGACTCCACCAGACATTCCTCCTGTAACCAGCAATGAGGTGTTAGAGACCATGACTTCGATTTCCCTGGTTCTGGCTGTTCCTTTGCCAACAGCTCTTATGCTTTCTCCTCCAGTGTCTTCCCTGAGATCCTTGGCTCCTATGGAACCGATGGACTCCCGGGGTAGTAGATCTGCTGTCTCATTCCTGGGCTCTTTCTTGGCTTTGAGCTCAATGGCAGTCTCCTCAGTGTGGGGTGGGACCATGATTCTGAAGTTTTCCTTCCTGGTTCTGGACTCCCATCCCTCTTCGGTGGGGGGGCTGCTTTCCAGGTCATGGAGAGGGCTTTGGCCTCTGCAGGTTCTCAGCCAGTTCCTTCCCAATCGGAGCATTTTCCTAGGACTTCCACTTGTTCAGAAATTCCACCATTCTGCATGCCCAGATAGTGAGCATCGAAGCTGCAGGACACCCCTATACAGGGAATTACCTCTTCCAATTCCTCCATAGAATTTCCCACTAAGGAGGTGCCCCAGAAGAGGATATGTAAGAGAAAACATCTAGATTCCCCAGAGGAATCTGTCACGGAGGTCACCTCAAGAACACGTCTCCTTTGGAGACATTCTTGAAATATTAAAGCAGAGGGGTGGCTGGAAGCCCAAAGATCCTTCCTCAGATGAGTCGGTGTACCTGCAAGCTTTCAGTGCTTACCCATCTACCTCTTGGTTGACCCAGCCTGCTGTTGATCTCATTAAGTTGATCGCACAGCAGGCATAGAAGGCCCCTGACTCTGTAAAACCAATCCCAAGGAGACTAGACAAGAGCCTTTCAGTGCCAGAGGACCATCAGTTTTGGGGCAAGGGTTTAGCAATAGATGCCATGGTGGTTGTAGCTGCCACAAAGAAGAAACTTGCAGAAGAGAGTTCCACTATTCATCCCCCTAACCGAGAGTCCAGGATGATGGACAGGTTCAGGAAGCAGGTGTATGCTTCTTTGATCTTTGCCTTACAGTCTTTGAACTTCATGGCACACTTCACCAGACTTCAGAGGGATCTGATCAAGGAGCTGTCAGATAGCCTTGCAGGAGCTGTATCTGAGGAGGTACTGGACAAAGTAGCCTCCCAGCTTGCTATCCAGGAATCTGTTTCTAACTCGTCCATGAGGCTGATTGCACATGCAGCCAAAGGGACAACTAGGGCAGCAGTTTCCGGTGTATCCATAAGGAGGCATGCCTGGATGCGCTTATGTGAATTTATGGAGCCATTTAAGTCTTCGTTCATCAATGCTCCATTTGACAGATCTTCCCTTTTTGTCCCCAGAATCAGAGATACCTTGGCCAGGTACGAAAAGGATGGAAAGAACCTATCTACCATGGGCATACATTTCTCTGCTCCCCAACATTCCTATTCCAGGAACCAGAGGCGTGGAAAAATGTGATTCAAGAAAGAGGGGGGGAGCTCCAATGGAAGATGCTGACCTCACAGCAAAGGTGGCCAGCAAAATCTGGATTCCAGAGATTCATTCTCAGGGAAACCCTACCAGCGTTCCTGAAGGGAGGCTCGATTGCTTACCTCTGGAGACAGTCGGGGGAAGACTGTCCTTGCACTCACTTGCTTGGCAACAAATAACCACAGATACTTGGATGCTAAGGATCATTACCAGAGGATATTACATTCCATTCATTCTCACTCTGAAAACAGAAGGAAGAATCCCCGATGTTCCACCCAATCAGATGGATCAGGCAGCTCTGGCAATTCAGAAGCTGCTAGAAAAAACTGTCATCCAAGAAGTCCCACCAGATCAGAAAGGATCTGTAGTATTCTACTCAAGATTCATTTTGGAGCCAAAAGAGACAGGGGACTGGAGACAAATTTTGGATCTCAGCCTTTTGAACAAGTTTGTTCAGCAGACAAAATTCCGGATGGTCACGGTTCAAACGACTATTCTCCCCTTCTTAGGGAAAGATGATTGGATGTGCTCTGTAGACCTCCAGGATGCTTATTACCACATAAGAGTGGTCAAGTGCTCCAGGAGGCTCCTCTGCTTCTTGCTGTGAGCCAGTCACTATCAGTTCAGAGCTCTGCCCTTCAGCCTCACCACAGCCCCTGGGTGTTCACCAAGTGTATGGCAGCAGTAGCAGCTCACTTGAGACTGAACAGATTCCAAGTGTTTCCATATTTAGATGATTGGCTCGTTACTGCTCCCACCAGGTGTCTACTAGAACAAACAAGAGATTTTATTCTACATACTTGTGCTCGTCTAGGTATAATGGTGAATCATACCAAATCCCAACTAAGTCCATCTCAGCAATTACAGTTTATAGGAGCCTGCCTGAATGCAGCGTCTTGCATAGCCTCCCTTCCTCTTCACAGATTGCAGAAGATAAGGTCCTAGGTAGATGTTATTCTCTATAATGACAATGTACCTGCTCTATTAGTTCTACAACCTTTAGGATCCATGGCAGCGGCCAGCACACAGGTTCCGCTAGCAAGATTTCATATGAGAATTCTGCAGTAGCTTCTAGCCTCCCAATGCTCCAACCTCACTCATCCCTTGACGGATCTCAGCTGAATCACCAACCGCTGCAAGAAGGACTTGTCCTGGTGGATCAAATTAGAGGAAATTCATTTAGGCCGACCATTTGTTTCACCCCAACCCAAGGCCATAGTGACCATGGACACCTCCCAGATGGGGTGGGGGGTATTATCTGGACAGAACAATCCAAGGCACTTGGTCCTGATGAAGGCCAATCTGCATATCAATGTTCTGGAACTGAGGGCTGTGCTGGTAGTGTTGCAAGCTTTCCAAGCTGCCCTCTGTCTATGAACGATTGCAGTTCAATCGGGCAACATGTCAGTAGTCTGGTACATCAGCAAACAGGGCAGAACCAAGTCTTACCCCCTGTGTCGAGAAGCTCTCAGAGTATGGCAATGGGTGATCTCTTCCAACCGCTTTCTGATAGCAATGCACATCCCGGGGAGCTTGAACGTTAGAGCGGACAAGCTGAGCAGATGCAGTCTCCTGCCTCATGAGTGGTCTCTCAATCCCAGAATGGCAAAGGAGATTTTCCATCACTGGAGCCAGGCTTCCTGCGACCTATTTGTATCACCCCTGAACGACAAGTGCAGCAGCTACTTTGCCCTAATTCCCCCTTGGGGGAGTCCCCGAAAGAAGGTCTCCTTCACGATTGGTCCTTGGGACTACTCTATGCCTTTTTCCCCATTCCATTAATACCTCACTTCTTGAAAAAAGCCATAATGTTGAAGAGCAAGATGATTCTTATTGCTCCATTCTGCCCTCGCCACGTTTGGTTCCCCTTTCTTTGGCCTAACCTACTTCAGTGTCGGTGGACTCTGGACCCAAATCCAGACCTCCTGTCCCATCTACAGGGACTAGTTCACCCCAATCTGAAAAACCTCAAGCTTACAGCTTGGTTACATTGAGTTCCTTTGATTGCCAGGTATAACAACTTATCCTCTCCAGTTCAAAAAATTTTGTTGGCTTCTCATAAGCTGTCCACTAGAATGCTCTACCACAGTAAGTGGAAAAGATTCTCTATTTGGGCACATAATAGAATTGATCCTTTTTCAGCACCATTTGAAAAGGTGTTAGAGTTTTTGGCTACGTTTTTTGAACAGGGAGCTTCTTCTTCCACCATCAAAGTTCAACTTGCTGCTATTTCTAACTTCTATGGTGGCTTTGAAGAGCATTCGTTAATCTCACATAGGCTATGTAAAGTTTTTCTGAAAGGAACTTTGAGGTTAAAACCACCTTACAGAGACTCTCTTGTTCATAGGTTCATAGGTAGGTATAGGCTATTAGCCCTAGGGCTTATACAAGCCCAGCCAAAAAGGTACCCTGGCTTTCACCACCCAAGAAAATTATTTTCCTGTGCCCTTGTCGAGCAGAGCCACAGAAGGGATCCCTGGGGTGAATTTCCTATTTCCCATCCAGTCATCAAGATTTTTCCTGAAGAGTGCTAATGAGGAGCTCTGTTTGACATAGATAGGTAGTCTGTTCCAGAGTATGGGAAGTTTATGGGACAGGTATCTATCCCTCCAGCATGTTCTGTTTGTTGTGGTAACAAGGTTTAGGTCCCTAGAGCGTGTAGCTCGGAGGGAATGGGATTTCTTTAAGTGGAGCATGTCCAACAGCTCTGGCTTTGACATAGCTTTTAATGTTAGGCAGAGATCGCCTCTGAGTAGGCGATATTCAACGGAGTAAAGCTGGAGTTTTTTTAGACGGTCTGTGTAGGGCATCTGTTTGAGGCCAGTAATCCTCTTTGTGAGGTATTTCTGTGTCCTTTCCAGTTGTTGTAGATGTCTTGTGAGGTACATACCAAAAGGGGTGTTGTTCTTTATAATGGGTCTAATGAGTGATGAGTAGAGGGGAACAATGACCTCTTTTTTTCTGGATGAGAAACCTTTTGTGATGAGGTGAGCCACGTAGAAGGATTTCCTGACCACTGTGGTGATGTGATTATCAAAGGAGAGACTACTGTCCACCTGTGTCCCAAGGTCTCTTATCACACTTTTGGTGTTAAGTAGACTACCACTTATGTGGTAGTTCATGGGTACAGGGTTTTTACCAAAGGGGATGACAATATACTTTTTGGCATTGAGCTTCAGGCCATGGCTTTGACACCAGGCATCTTTCTCAATGAGGCCCTTTTGTCTCAGTGAGGCCCTTTTGGGATCTTACTGTGGTTCTGTAGTCCTTGGTCCATTTCCCTTTTGAGCCAGCAGCTACTTGTGACTTGAAGTTTCTTTCATGGAAGACCATTTTGTTGGTAGCCATTAATATCTGCCAGAAGAATTTCAGAGATTCATGTGTTATCTTCAAAACCTCCAGATTTGATTTTTCATTAGAACAGGGTGTCGCTAAGAGCCACCCCATCCTTTCTTTCAAAAGTATCTGAAACTAACATTAATCAAGCTATTGATTTACCAGTCTTCTTCCCTATTTTTTTTTCTAACAAGGGAGAATATTGTTTATACTTACTAGATGTTCAGACAACTGCATTTTTATCTCAGCAGAACTAAAGACTTTAGGAAGTCGTACCAGTTATTTGTTTCCTTTTCAGGTCCATTCATGGGTAAACCAGTTTCAAAGGTCACTTTATCTAAGTGGTTAAGGGAATGTATAAGCTTTATGTACAGTAAGAAAAACTTCCAAGTACCAGCCCCAGTGAGAGCACATTTTACAAGGGCAGTAGTCACGTCTGCTGTTAAGGCTTCCATGTATAAAATATCTACAGCAGCAACCTGCGCTACTCCGCATACCTTTGTCACTCATTACAAAGTGGATCTGGTCTCCAGGGGAAGAGCGTCCTTTGGTTCTATGGTGCTTAGGAATATCCTTCCATAAGATCTCCCAAGATTCAGGGTAGCAGGGGACTCTGTCCCATACGTCATGGATAAATGAAGATTGACATCAGATGAAGAATTTATGCACTTACCATAACATTCAATCTGTGTTGTTGATCTTCAGTTATCCTTGACACCCCTCCCTCCTCCCCGTCCATCAGACTCCTTGGAGGAACGGACTCTAGTCCTGGTTATCTGTTATTTCATGTATGACCTTGGACATAGTCTCTTCATTTGTTATAGGACTACTTTTTCTTGTTTTCCTTTTTAGCTGCAAACTCAGTCTGAAGTAATCTAGAGGGTCCATTCTGGGTAAGGACATAGCTTGAGAGTTTTTGGCTCCCGTGAGCTTTTATAATGGCCAAGGTGGTTCCTAGAGTCCGAAACAAGTCCCATACATCAAGGATAAATGAAGATCGACAACACAGGTGGAATGTTATGGTAAGTATATAACTTCTTTTTTTAACATTATCAAGCTGTTTAAATATTTGTTTTCAGTTCCTTGTACAAGTCTTTCACTGTTCACATAGAAATGTGTTCATTTATTTATTCCAAGTTTTAAAAACTATTATTCAAATTTAAATACTCATGGATAATAGTTACTTTATCAGCCTAGGGTTTATTGCATCCTTAGAGTTTCATTTTGGGTCCTTGATATGTAAAGATTGGCTTACCTTAAGGGTAAACAGTATTATGGATTCATGTTTAATTATTATTTTCTAACTGTTGGCAGCAATACTGAAAGCTTACCTCTTGTTCTGCAAAATATTGTATGTATAAGTGTGTGCAAAAG
Source organism: Protopterus annectens (assembly GCF_019279795.1). NCBI lineage: Eukaryota > Metazoa > Chordata > Ceratodontiformes > Protopteridae > Protopterus > Protopterus annectens. The sequence continues at coordinate 405,790,212 of NC_056751.1, read as the reverse complement.
TGCAAAGTAATTTTGTTCAGGTTTTAATTATTGTTGGTAAGATTGCACTGGGCTAAGTCTGATCTAGATAAAATTCTGAGAAGCCAGTGATAATAACTTTAATCTGTAGCTTTGTGATGTAAAGCTCATTTGCATGTGGCACATCTTGACTGTTACCTAAGACAAATGTGCACAGTTACTGTACAACCTTAAAACTAGCTGTTCCTTATATATTAACTGGTACAAATTATGGGATTCAAACCCCCTTATTGTTTGTTCCTTTTTGTAAAGTTTTGATGGTAGAGATGCAAGAGTTGCAAACCCATTGCCCCTGACCGTCACACTGAGAGCAACAACTGATTAGGTCATAGTTAAACCAAGTCAAGGCAGAAGAAAAAAGAGCAGTATTTATCATTTTGTCTAGCACAAATGGATATGGCAGAGTTGAAGACCTTAGTCAACCTGTCAAGAATGCTATAATAACATTTGGTTATGTACTGGCAGAGATGGTCTTTAAACAATATAATAAGAAATATGTTATACAATATACAGTATTGCTTCTGCGTATCAGATATCAAAAACCTGATAGAACTGTATAAACTTACCCATCCCTCAGGCAAAAATCTCCTATCCTTTGCCCTTGCACATCAATGGAACTCCCTACCATTATTCATTTGGACCACCACAAACCATACTACCTTTAAAAACTCACTTCACTCACACTTAATATCCCTTGGGGAATGCTCCTGCTCCCAACCCACATAATTTCTTCTAATCTCTACACCTCTGACATCTCATGTACTTCAGTGTCCTATTCATATACTTCTATAGCACAATCAAATTTATCTGCAAATACTTACTTATAATTTTATAACTTTTACTTGTTCATTCCAGAAATTGTATCTTTAAATGCTATGATTTTACTTGTACTACTGTATCTACTTGTACTACTGTATTTACTGTAATGTAACACTTTGAATGTAATTTTCATTTTTATGGAGCTTTCTCCCCAGGACTCCATTGAAAATGGGCTCTTCTTGGCCCAATGGACCATCCTGGTAAACAAACTGCAAATAAAAAATAATAAAAAAAGAAAGATTGTTTTGAATTTGTAGATGAGGCATTGAGGAGTCTGTGATGGACCATTTTTTTTCAATTTAAAAAAAGTGGTGAGAGGAGAGGGAGCTAAACAGAAACAGATGGAGGAGAGTGACCCTGTGAAGATGGATTACCCATTTATAAAATTAGAAAATGTATAGCGAGATAATGTTTTAATGTTTGAGGGGTGTTTAGAACTCTCTGAGATGCGGTAGTCATTAGGTTGATGATTATGAAGTGGCTACTGTCAGGCATTTCAAGAATAATGCTCACCATTTTTTCGTTTTCAATCTCCTGTATAGAGTAATATGCTGAACTCTGAAAAGGAACATGCAGAGCTAAGAGTTGAAGAATTGCTGGCTGAGAACATGGAGCTGAAGGTGGGTCTAATCATTTTCTCTCGAGAGTGCAGTTTCCTAAAATTTTTTATTAGAGTTCTGTATTTAACCTGCTTTAGTATACAGCTAGGTATTCAAAGTTACCTTAGATCCTGTTTCCACTTCAAAGTGCCAGAAATGTTTTCATTCCTGCTCTTGAGCTAGTCGTTACTTTCTGTGTAAGTTTTTAAAAATCCTTTAAATCTTTTAAATCTCTATTCCTTGTCGATGTATTTTTTATATATCTTAAATACCCAGCTCCTCTTTCTGAACACTCTTGTGTTATTCTCCGTTACCATCATTGGTAATAATCCTCTTACCTTTCAAGGTATTTTTTTTGTAATAGTGTTGGTATTCTCCTTTTCTATTCCTTTTACCTTTTTAGGTAATTTTTTGGATACCATTGTTGGTATCTCCCTTTTCTTTTCTTTCATAAAAATATACATCTTTATTTTTGACTGTATCTCCTCTAATGGCTGAGAAAACTAAAGACACTACTGGCTTTAAGACATGCCAGAAGTGTGATCATAAACTCCCTAATTCAGATGGACATTCTCTATGTGTGTACTGCTTAGGCCCGGTGCATCTTCAGGAAGACTGTGTCATCTGTCATGGATTTAGCAGCCGGGCCATAATAGAAAGAAAAAAAATAAGTTAATATTGAAAGGTGTTCTGAAGTCTGACTTCGATGAGGCTATATCTGCAGCCAGTTTCCATTCTTCCTCCTAAGAAGAAGGAGTCATTTGGTTCCTTCCAATCCTTCAGAACCAACCTCTAAAACGGCCAAGACTTCCCCAGTTCCTACTGTTTCTTCAGAGCCAAATGAGAAGACAATTATAGCCTCAGTACCATTGGTGCCGCCTTTTACACTGACAATTGCAGAAACGACTAAGCATTCTGACCTGACTTCCTCTCCCTCATCTGTTCCTCAGATATTGGAACCAGAGGAGTACTCCTTTAAAAATCTTCCAAGGACAAGATACTCTCCTACTGATCCATTTACAGACAGACCCCCAAGTCCCTTTTTGGACATACCCCAATCTCTGTCATTTTTTTCAGTCCATTCCACCAAGACCCTCTTGAGTCCAGTGTTCTGAGGCTGGTGGATCAGCTACTGGCGGCGAGGGGATTTTCCACCACTTCGGTTCCAAGCCTCCCTGGTTCTGGAACTTTACTAACTCATAAACCAACTATTATTCCTCCTCAGACTCCATTTGAGTCTTCAGAGCTCCCAGCGCCATAAGTCCTGGTTTCGACTGCTTTGGTGCCAATCAGACCTGTGTCTCTGGCACCAGTCACAGCCTTGAGCACTTCGGTTCTGTCAGAACCAGAGACCTCCCAGGGCCAAAGCTTTGTTGCCAATTCCAGGGAGTGTGGTTCCACTCCACTTTTTTTTGGAGCCATCCATTTTTTTTGGGGCTTCGGCACATGTAAGCTTGGCTCTGGCTTCGGCTTTGGAGGTGGCTTCCTTGGTGCGGGGTATGACCATGGTTCCAAGGGAGTCTATCTTAGTTCTGGGCTCCAACCTCTCTTTGGGGGGGCCTGCCTTCCAAACTATGGAGAGGGCCTTGTCTATTGTGGTCTCTCAGTCTATACCGTCTTCGTCGGGCCACAATCTAGTCCTTCCCCTCATCCAGAGCTACCATCAGTCTCAGCCCTGGGACAAAGGGCACAAAAGCATCAGGATACTACAACAGTAGTTATGTTTTCTTCAGATACCTCTCTGGCACATCCCACCGAAGAGGTACCCATGAAGAGAAAGTGCAAGAGTTAGCACTTGGACTCCCCTGAAGAGTCTTACACAGAAGATACCAATTTCGATGAAGGGGAAGTTTCCCCAAGATCACCCCCAGAAGACGTCTCATGTGGAGACATTTTAGAACTCCTAAAGCAGAGGGGTGGCTGGACATCCCATCAACCTTCTTCCGAGGAATTGGTATATCCACAGGCTTTCCATGCCCGACCCTCTACTTATTGGATTTTTCTGCCCCCCTGACTATCTAATTAAATTGATTGTTTAGCGGGCTTTGAAGATTCCAGATTCCATCGAACCAATACTTAAGAGACTAGACTGAATTCTGCCAGCCCAGAAGAATCAGCAACATTGATTTAAAGATATGCCAGTAGATGCTATGGTGGTTGCAGTAGCCACCAAGAAGGAACTCACAGACGAGAGTCCCACTATCCATCCTCCTAACAAGGAGTCTAGGACTTTGGGTAGATTTGGAAAGTGGGTATACACTTCATCAACCTTTGCGCTCAGGTCCTTGAACTATATGGTACACTTCACGAGACTCCAGCGAGACCTGATAAAGGAACCTTCAGATATTCTGGCAGGAGTCGTAGCTGAAGGAGTGCAGGACAAGGTTGCTTCCCAGCTGGCAACCCATGAGTCAGTTTGTAATTTGTCCATGAGGCTCGTGGCACAAGCAGCTGAAGGGATGACTAGGGCAGTGGGTTCGGGCATAGCCATAAGGAGACACACCTAGATGCACTTATGCAAATTTGTGGAGCCATTTAAGTCTTCTTTCATCAGTGCTCCTTTTGACAGAACATCCCTTTTTGGCCCTAAAGTTAAAAAGACCCTTGCCAGATGTGAGAAGGATGTAAAGACCCTATCTGCTTTGGGTGTACATTTTTCCACTCCTCAATGTTCCTATTCCAGGAACTAGAGGAGTGGGAAGCTATGGTTCAAAACATCCCAAGGGCTTTTCCAGGACTTATGTGGCAGCGACTCTTCCCAGGGCAGAGGAGGAACTACAGTGGGAGATGCTGTGCTAGAGGTGGAGGAGGCCTGCATAATCAGGGTTCCAGGGATTCTTTCCCTGGTAACTCCTACCAGCACTTCTGAACAGAGGCCCGATTGCCATCCTCTGGAGGCAGTCAGGGGATGCTTATCCCTTCACCTCCCTGCCTGGCTTTAAATAACATCCGACAATTAGGTGCAGAGGATTATATCCAGAGGTTACAACATTCCCTTTTCAAATCATCCCAGTCATCCAAAAGGAATCGTAGATGTTCCACCCAGTCACAGGGATGCAGCAGTTTTAGAAATACAAAAACGTTTCAACAAAAGCGTCATCCAGACAGTCCCACCAGACCAGATAGGATCCAGATGTTACTTAAGATTCTTTTTAGTGCCAAAGAAAACGGGACTGGAGACCGATTTTGGATCTCAATGTGTTGAAAAAATTGTTTCAATATACCAAATTCCGGATGGCCACGATTCAGTCTACACTTTCGTTTTTAAGAAAAGATGATTGGATGTGCTCCATAGATCTTCAGGATGCGTGTTATCACATAAAAATAAACAAACACTCCAGAAAATGTTCACACTTCCAGCTGGGAGCCAGTCATTACCAGTTCAGAACCCTGCCCTTTGGTCTCACCACAGCCCCCAGGGTGTTCACCAAAAGCATGTCAGTGGTAGCAGCCCAGTTCAGACTGCAAGGATTCCAGATGTTTCTATATCTAGATGACTGGGAATCACAGTAAACTACGAAAAATCCCATTTAGAACTAACTCAACATTTAGAGTTCATTGGAACAGTATTAGACACAAACACCTGCATTGCTTCTCTCCCCCTAAGAAAGGCTTCAGAGAATAAGACACTAAGTCAACCAAATCATTCACAACAGAGCAGTATCTGCAAGACTGTTATTACAGGTTGTAGGTTCTATGCCGGCCTCCATCACCTTGGTTCCTCTTGCCAGGTTTCACATGCAAATTCTACAATGGGTTCTAGTGTCACAATGGTCACTGCTGACCCATCCTTTGTCTCATCGAGTTCTAATTACCAATTTATGCAAGAAGAACCTAAGTTGGTGGCTTCTTTCCAATGAGATTCTAACAGAACCTCCATTTGTTCTTCCTCCAACTCAAGCCATAGTGACCTCGAATGCTTCCCGGATAGGGTGGGGGGCATTATCTGGGAAAGACAGTCCAAGGCACTTGGTCCCAGTTGGAGGCCAGTCTGCATGCAAATGTTCCAGAGATGAGGGCAGTGCTCTTAGTGCTGCAAGCATTTCAAGACGTCCTCCCCTCAGGAATTATTGCAATCCAGTCAGATGACATGTCAGTGGTTTAGTACATCAGCAAGCAAGGAGGAACCAGATCTTATCCCCTTTGTCAAGAAGCGCTCAGAGTATGGCAATGGGCAATTTCATCTGGATGCTTTCTTGTTGCCGTGCACATTCCGGGGAGCTCTAACATGATTGCGGACAAATCGAGCAAGTGCATTCTAATGCCTCACGAGTGGTCTCTCAACACTTTGGTGGCAGAGAAGATATTCCGTCGATGGGGCCAGCCATGCTGCAATCTGTTTGCATCCCCCCTAAACAAAAAGTGCAGCATCTACCTTGCTCTGAGACACCCCCCCCCCCCCCAGGGAAGTCACAGAGAGATGCTATCCTTCACGACTGGCCCTCCCAGTCTACTTTATGGCTTTTCTCAGATTCTCCTCATTTCTTAGTTTCTGAAGAAAGCCAAAATGTCGGAGAACAGAATAATTCTCATTGCCCCCTTTTGGCCTCGACAAATATGGTTTTCCTCTCTTTGGCCTCACCTAATTCAGAAACCTGTGATACTGAACACATATCTAGGTCTATTGTCCCAGCTGAACCTCCACAATCTCAAGCTCACTGTGTGTATTCTTCAGTTCTCATGATAGCCAGGCATGCTACCCTCACTGCCCCAGTTCAGCAAATTGTCCTAGCCTCCCACAAACCTCCTACATGACGATTATGCAGCAACAAGTGGGAAAATGTTTCAAAATGGGCAACAGACAATAATCTTGATACATATTCTGCACCAGCTCATAAAGTATTGGAATTTTTAGCATCACTTTTCGATGCAGGAGCTTTATCTTGACTATCCCATGTACATCTAGCTGTAATTTCAAATTTTCATAGTGGTACAGATAATTATGCTCTAATATTCCACAAGCTTTGTAAAGCCTTTCTGAAAGGGATATTACTGCTCAGTCCTCCATTCAAGGATCCCACTGTATCTTGGGACCTCAACTTAGTATTACAATCCTTAATTGCTTCCCCTTTTGAACCATTAGCAAGTTGTGAATTGAAGTACTTCTCTTGGAAGATCTTATTTTTAATCACTATTGCCTTTGCTAGGAGAATCTCAGAATTACATGCTTTGTCATACAAACCTCCTTACCCGACCTTCCATAAAGATAGAGTGACTTTGAGAACAAATCATTCCTTTTTACCAAAGGTGGTTTCTAATGCACATATCAATCAAACTATACAACTTCCCGTATTTTTTCCCAATTTTTCAAATAGAGGTGAATATTGCCGCCATATGCTGGATGTTCACAGGCAATTACGTTTTTACCTTCACAAAACAAGAGAATTCAAAAAATCTGATCAACTGTTTGTTTCTTTTTCTCCCACTACTCCGGGCAAACCAGTTTTTAAGGCTGTTTTGACTAAATGGCTCAAAGATTGTATAACCTTCATTTGTAACAAACAGAAAGTGCAACTGCCGGAATCTATAAAAGCACATTTTACAAGAGCAATAGTCGCTTCTGCATTCTTCCATGCCAGTGTTTCTTTAGATGATATATGTGGAGCGGCTACTTAGGCATCTCCTCATATCTTTATTATCCATTACAAAATGGATATGGTCTTTACGGGACGAACATCATTTGGTACAATGGTTCTCAGGAATATTCTTCCATGAGGCCTCCCAAGGTTTTCGTAGCTGGGGACTCTGTCCCTCTGTCAAGGTTTACATGAAGATTGACAACATAAGATAAAGAAGTTATATCTTACCATAACGTTCCATCTGTGTTGTCGATCTTCATTTATCCTTGACATCCCCACCCACCTTCTCCCTGCCCTTTTCAGCAGGAAATTTATTATTCCCTTATGGTTACAGATATAGCCTCTTTTCTGTTATTTTTCTGTCACTATATTTTGCAAACTCAGTCTCCGGTAACTTTGAGAGGAGTATTTTGGGTAAGGTGAAGCTCAAGAGTTTTGGAGGGTGCTAAGTGGAATAACGGCCGAGTTGGTTCCAAGATTCGGAACTGAACCTGCTGTCAAGGATAAGTGAAAATCGACAACACAGTTGGAATTTTATGGTAAGACATAACTCCTTTTTTATTAGTTTAGTTAGATAGTTGCATAGTGACTGTTGAGCTTAAGAAGTCCATTGTTAGTGGCATTATTCTATCTGTTGTTTGTACTCTTACTGAAGATTTTGGTATGGAAGGGAACCGCAGAGTTCCTGAGAAATACAAAGTAGGCAGGCAAAGAAGGGAGATGCTCACCATAGAAGTAGGTGCCTCTTGGGTGCATCAGGGATACTGCCTCTGCAAGACATCAGATGGGTGACCTCTATGTCAAGAGATGGTTCAAAAATAGAAGTATTGAGGGGAGCTATATGTACAGGACAAAGGCAGTCTAGAAGATATCCCTAAAATCTGGAAAAGATCAGTAACTGTTTTTTTTTGTGGAGTATAACTGAAGGGATAAAGCCTGCTTGTTGGGTAAAAAGACTCTTCAAGGGAAAGACTGATATTTTTGTAAGTACTGTTTTGTTTATTGAGCATGTCTGAGATAATACTGAAGTTGTTGAACTAACTTTGAAAGGGAACCTAACAGTGTACAAAAGGCTGTTTTTTAATTGAATTTTAGCAGTACATAGTTAACTGTGCTTCTTTTACATTGCTCCCAGTGTTGTTTTTGTGCAAATAAATCTTCATTTCTTTCAATTAAAATCTGAAAACTTCTTCTAAAGACTTATCTTGGGTGGCGCAGTGATGCAGGGGTTAGCTTTGTTGCCTCACAGCAAGAGTTTTTCCAGTTCAATTCTCAATTCCCGGCTGGGGTGCCTTCTGTGCGGAATCTGCATGTCCTCCCTGCATTCACGTGGGTTTCCTCTAGGTACTCAGGTTTCCTCCCAGATTCCAAAGACATGTATCTGAGCTCTGTCCCAATTGGACTTTCCCGGTAAATAAATGTTAAATAAATGTTAAATAAATGAAAAAATCTTACTGCAAGTACTGCTAGATGCTATCTTAATGGCTTCAGCAGGCAAAAGAAATTTTTTTTGTAAACTGTAGTTATAAAAAATATCTGAATATAAGATCTCTGCCTAAGTTCTTTGCCCTGTCTGAAAGGGAAATATAGCATTTATGAATGAAACAGTACATGTAAAAGTGCCTAGCTGTTAATTTAACCTGGTATTTTGACTCTCTCATTTTGCACGATAAACTGTGCGATGTGAAGTTGTTCTGTCTCACTGTTCATTCTTACAGATGGGTTCGGAGCCAATCCTTGGCTCCGAGTCGGCCAACTACAAAGCTCGAGATGTTCAGACAGCTCGAGGCCAAGTCCCTATCCCATGATGCACCTTGTGTTACCTCAGATCTAGTTTGCCGCTGCAACAGATCGGAGGATACTTCACAGCTCGGGCCAGTACAGTTTTTCTTCTAGAGAAATTTTCTCTTTAAATACCTTTATTGTAGTTTAATAGCTGTTATCAAAAAACTTTTAGAACTAGTTTGTTAGCTACCCTTTGATAAGCCTTTCTATAGCTATTTTTGGCCATCGTTTTATTAGGCCTTTAGCATTTCCCTTCCCTTTTTTCTGGTGTGCCTTTAGTAGTTTAAATCAGTAGTTTAGAAGTGTGTTTATTAGGAATTTAGTAGTTTTACAGTTTCATAAGAGTGTGTTATTAGAAACTTAATACTTAGACTTTAATAAGTTTTGTAGAGCCCGTTTTAATTTGGGGGCTTCTTACTGTTTGAATAGTTCAGATTTTTGGATAGTTGTGTTGCCTGATATATTATTATCGAGAGGTTGAACAGTTTTTTTTCTGGTGTGCATTATGTTCTAATATGGCTGACCAAGAGAAGGAAAACAACCCAAGTCTGGGTTTAAAAAATGACCAAAGTGTGGACAGAAAATGCCTGTGACTGGTGGTCACATCAACCGTGTTTACTGTTTGGGTGCTTTACACCTACAAGAGAGCTGTTCCATTTGCCATTCTTTCAGTAGCCGAGTTCTACAGAAAGAAAAAGAAAGATGATTGACAGAGGGCTATTGAAATCTTCTTTTCAAGATGCTTTGAGTGACCATGATAAAACATCTAAATCCCCAAAATCTTCTAAGTCTTCTAAATCATCATCCTCGGAGCATAGAGTATTGGATCCGACACCTACACCACCAAAAAAATTATTGATGTCGGCTCCACAGCCTTGGGAGCAGAGTGTCGTAACCTGTTGGAGCCGGTCCCCAGTCCTGGAACCGGTCTCTACAGTGTTGAAGTCACCAGTCTTGCAATCGGTGGCATCATTGATCATTCATCTCGGTCCTCGATAAGCCTATCTGATTTGGATGTGGATCGTGTGGTGCAGAAGTTGTTACAGGCACTGGTGTTTGCCAAATTATCGGTTCCCATCAAAGTGGTTTTGGAACTGACAGCTGTTCCACCATCTACTTTTTTTCCTCCTCTGAGCCGAACCAGTCCTTCGGAGCCAGAGGAGTTGGAGCTGATGATTGTGGAGCCTTCGGAATTGATGCCTGTTCCAGTGCCATTGGTGCCGACTACTCAGACTTCCTCGGTGCCTATCGAGGGGTCTAGGAGCTGACACTTGCCAGTCAGGTCCAGGGAGGACAGTCGGACCGATCTTTCGGCTTGGAGCTTCGGCCCGGATGAGTTCGGCTCCTACCTCTGGATTGGAGCCCTCTATTCCAGTGCCAAGGGAATCACCTGTTTCTTCGGATCCAGGGGCTCCTTTGCATCAGAGCAGGGGTGCCTCTGATGCCATGAGGAGAGTAATGTCCCCCAGGACATCCACAACATTAGGACCAACTACCTCTTCCTCTAAAGCACCTGTGTCTACTTCTGCCTCACAGATCCCTTTGAAGCTTAGAGACTCTGAGCCTCAGGAAGCCCCACTGGGCAGACCCTGCTCTTCCGAGACCTCACCAGAAGCTCCCACTGATGAGGTTCCCAGGAAGAGAATTTGCAAGGAGAAGCATCTAGACTGCCCGCAGAATCTGTCACCTCAGACACCGACTTGGATGAGTCAGAAGGGTCCCCATGGTCCCCCTCGGAGGATATCTCTTTTGCAGATATCATGGAAATCCTAAAGCAGAGGGGTGACCAACCCTACTGAGGATGAGTTGGTCCTCCTGAAAACTTTTGGATCTCAGCCCTCCACCTCTTGGGTGTCTCCGCCCTTTGATGAGCTTATGGAGCTGGTCTCACAAAGGGAGTGGGAATCTCCGGACACAATGGAGCCTGTCCCTAGGAGGCCTAATAAATGTATTTCTTCTTCTCAGGATAAGACTTTTCTCATGAAGGGAGTGCCTGTTGATGCCATGGTGGTGGCGGCAGCCACCAAAAAGGAGATGTCGGAAACTTCTTCATCTGCCCATCCTCCTAACAGAGATTCTAGGATCATGGATAGATAAGGGAAGCAGATGTCCAGTTCAGCAACTTTTGCCATGCGATCACTGAACTACATCACACATTTCATGAGACTGCAAAGAGAGCTCCTAAAAGAGCTTGGAGATACTTTGCAGGGTACGGTAGCTGAGGGAGTTGCAGACAAAGTTGCTTCCCAGTTTGCTACTCTTAATTCCATAGTAAACTCTTCCATGCGCCTGATATCATATGCAGCTGATGGAATGAGTAGGGCAGCGGGTACAGGAATTGCTCTTAGGAGGCACTCCTGGATATGCTTATGTTCCTTTGCGGAGCCCTTTAAGTCATCCTTTGTGAACACCCCTTCTGATGGCCCATTTCTTTTTGGACCCAAAGTAAAGGAAACTCTTACCAGGTGTGAGCAGGAAGGAAAGACTCTATCTGCTGTCGGAGTCCATTTTTCCACCCCTACTAGATGCTACCCCAAAGGTCAAAAGGGAGGAAAGATGTGGTTCCAAAACCCCAAGTAGCCTTTTAGGACACACATGCTGAAACCCCCTCCAGGGGCAGAGGAGGGGGCAATAATGGAAGATGCTGCCCTCGCACCAGAGGGGGTCCGCAGAATCAGGGTGACAGAGATCAGTTGTTTGGGAAGCCCTACCAGCGCTCCTGAAAGGAGGTCCAACTATCCAACTCTGGAGGCAATTGGGGGTCACTTATCTTTGTATCCAGATGTCTGGCTAAAAATAACAAACGATAACTTGGTACAAAGCATAATATCCAGCGGATATTTTATTCCCTTTGCCACTACACCTCCCTTGATAACAAAAATCCCGGACGTTCCAGCCAGTTACAGGGAACAAGCAACCATAGATGTCCAAAGGTTGCTAGAAAAAAGAGTCACCCAGTCGGTCCCCGCAGACCAGATAGGATCCGGAACTTACTCAAGATTCTTTTTAGTTCCAAAAATGACAGGGGACTGGAGACCTATTTTGGCCCTCAACAGACTAAACAGATCTGTCAAGAAGTTGAAGTTCCAGATGGTCACGCTAATGTGTCAATTGGATGTGCTCGATAGATCTCCAGGATGTGTACTACCACATAAAAATGGCCAGACCATCCAGGGATCATCTGCGCTTCCGGCTGGGAGCCAGTCACTACCAGTTTCGAGCCCTGCTCTTTGGTCTCACTACAGCCCCCAGAGTGTTCACCAAATGTATGGCAGTGGTCATGGCTCACCTGAGGCGTTTGGGATTCCAGGTGGTTCCGTACTTAGACGATTGGCTCCTCACCGCCACCCCCAGGCATCAGCTTATACAAGCCAGGGACACCACACTTATTCTTTGCAATCAACTGGGGATTACCATAAACTTAGAAAAATCTGCCTTATTGCTATCACAACATATCATGTTTATCAGAGCAGATTTGGACACCACCACCACCACTTTAAAACTTCCTCCATAAAGGATATCAGTACTGCAACACCAAATTCTGATCCTCATATCCAGAGACAAGGTGCCAGCCTCAGATGTGCTAAAATTGTTGGGGATGATGGCGGCTGCAATAATAGCAATTCTCTTGGGTCGTATGCACATGTGGATTCTGCAATGGCTCCTGTTCACGCAGTGGTCCTATCAAGAACTCACAATATCACATCTCATCATTCTAACAAACTCTTGCAAAAAGGATCTTCAGTGGTGGTTGACGTCTCTCCAAGTAACAATAGGTTGTCCTTTTATCGTATCCTCACCATCAGCCACGGTGACCACGGACACTTCTCTGATCGGGTGAGGGGGCCATTTTCAGGGAAGAACAGCCCAAGGCACATGGAGCTTAAACTCTGAGCTTTGGCCGGCTAAGACCTACCTGCAATCAATTGGACATATAAGTGAATTTAATTAAATCTTTATCTGCAGTTTTTTCAAATAATACAGTATTTAAATTGATTTATTTATGTTGTATTGAATACTATCTAGCTGGAAGTTGTGGCTCTGTTTTTTCAGTTAATGCTTGTTAGAATTTAGTGCTAGTTAGAATTCCTGCATAGCCAGTGATAAATGGGGAAAGTTTCACTTCATTGATATTCGGTTTCTGCCTTATATAAGTGGTACATTTTGGATTATTTTCTGCTTAAACTCTGAGTTTTGGCCGGCTAAGACCTACCTGCAATCAATTGGACGTATAAGTGAATTTAAGTAAATATCTATCTGCACTTTTTTCAAATAATACAGCATTTAAATTGATTTATTTGTGTTGCATTGAATACTATCTAGCTGGAAGTTGTGGCTCTGTTTTTTCAGTTAATGCTTGTTAGAATTTAGTGCTAGTTAGAATTCCTGCATAGCCAGTGATAAATGGGGAGAGGTTTCACTTCACTGCTATTCAGTTTCTGCCTTATATAAGTGGTACATTTTGGATTATTTTCTGCTTAAACTCTGAGCTTTGGCCGACTAAGACCTACCTGCAATCAATTGGACGTATAAGTGAATTTAAGTAAATCTTTATCTGCACTTTTTTCAAATAATACAGCATTTAAATTGATTTATTTGTGTTGCATTGAATACTATGTAGCTGGAAGTTGTGGCTCTGTTTTTTCAGTTAGTTCCCCACCCACCCTCCTTGCTTTTGTTTTGGTGTTAATCTTGGTGGCTTTGAAACTGCCCACCCCTCTTGTAAATTTGCATTTGGATACTCCTGGGCCCATCACATTTGCTCACTCAAAAAAAAATTGCACTTTATTCATCTGCTTTCACAGTATTTTTGTTTCTTCCTACTTTATTACTTTATTTTGCTTTTGCGTCATCTTAACCCACTCAGTTGTATTTATTACTGCTTGTTGTAACTATCATTCTAAGCCTTTTGGTTTAAGCACTTGGGCTTCAGACCAGTTGTTTTATATTAAGAAGGTTTGTGGTCTGCACTGTTGTGGCAGGACAGGTAGCTTACATCCTTCTGAGTTGGGAGCTGCTGATTGAGAGCTCAGTGTCTGTTATTCTAAAGTATATTATTTCTGGTTTAAGCACTTGGGCTTCAGGCCAGTTATTTTACATTAATAAGGTTTGTGGTCTGCACTCTTGTGGGAGGAAAGGCTGGACTCTGCCCTTCTGAGCTGGGAATTTCTGGTTAAAGGCTTATAGTGTCTGCATATTTGAACTGTTTCTTACTGAAATTGGTGCGCCTTGTGTGCTTTAACATAGACTAAATCCAGGCCTGCTGAATCTAGCTTTGTTTGTATAACAATCCTTTCTGTGTTGGAGGGAATCCATCTAGCTTATCAGTGGGAATGGTAAGCACTAGGTAACCTGTCTACCACATAAGGAGTGGTTCTGGCCCAGAAATTGTAGTTATTGGCCGTTTGGGCAATCTCTTCCATCTCTCTCAAATTTCTGATTTGAAAGCCTGCATTTGCACTTGTTTCTGTCCAGTAATTCGTCTAGTGCAGATACAGATTCTTAGTTTTAGCACTTAAATTTGCTTATTCATGCTCAGCACTTGTTCAGAACTTGTAAGCACTAAATAAGCTACTAATTACTCTAGCACTCAACCTTCCTCATTACCCAGAGGAAAACAGTTTTTGTACTTACTTTTCCCACTTGCTTAGAGAAAAACAGATCTTGAACTCACTTTCCTCACTTATCTAGAGGAAAATATTTTTTTTTATTCAGGCATGTCCAAGGATCAGCTCCCAGTGTTCTCTTCTGTCTATCTGATGAATCTGGGCATCTTGAGGCAATGTAGAAATTGCCTCATGTACACAGACAAACCTCTCCTCCTACCACCCAACACTACAACCTGTGAGAGATGCACTTATCTAGCCAAACTGGAGGTAAAGCTCTCTCCAACCAAGACTGAACTTGACATTCCTGAGGAGAAGGTAAACATTTGCACCACACCACACTTATCACATAATCTCACTAAATCTACACCACCAAAATCCACGCATAGTACCACAAAAACATTTGTGGGGGCTCTCAATAATAATCTGTCTAAGCAACAGAGACCTCCAAAGCAGAAACGCAAGCAACCTCCATCCTCCAACACAACCCAAATGAAAAATATCCCACAGACTCAGTGTGCCACTCAACCACAGCCAATAAGGCAAAACAATGTACCCAACACACTAGTCATAGGTGACTCTATAGTCAGGCACAATGATGTCCCACTCACCAGGCTAAACAAAGTGAAGGTTACTGTCAGCTGCCTGTCGGGTGCCAGGAGCCGCCACATAACCCACGCACTCAGGTCACTCCACAACAAGTACAAATATGACTTTGTCATTGTCCATGTTGGTGTGAATGACCTGAGACGTACCTCCCTAGACTACATGAAAAGAGACATGGAAGAGCTCTTCGATCTTGTAGCCCAGGCAGGTATGACCCTAGCCCTGAGTAGCATTCTGCCATCGCCCAGAATGATACCACAGTACAAGGACAAAATGATTGACTTCAACAATTGGCTAAGCTTCTGCTGTCATTCTAAGGGGATCCAGTATCTGTCTGCTTGGGATGACATGGCCGACAGACCATGATGCTTTGCCACAGATGGCCTGCACCTGTTGCCCCTGGGATTCCGGATACTGGCTAAGGCTCTTGCTGCCCCTATAGTGCCTTTTTTAGGCAAGGTTCAAATGACAAATTCACCACCGTAACAGGAACAGGCAAGCAAAAACTGAGGGTAATGCTACTCAATGCTAGAAGTCTAAATCTCAAAATGCATTCACTTGTGGCACTCCTTAAAATGGAAAACATCGATATCTGTGCAGTGACTGAGACCTGGTTCAAGGCTCCAGAGAGCACCCCTGCACTACCAGGCTATAACACATACCACACTTTTCGGCCATGTAACCTGGACCGAAACACTAAAGGCGGAGGTGTGTCCATATTCATTAAGGATAGCCACACCTCCAGGCTAGTTGCTCAGCATAATGCATCTGAGGTTATCCAAGTGCAACTAACTCTGGGCAAAACTGCAATCCAAATTGTAGCTTGCTACAGATCCCCCACCATGCCACAAGATTCCCACTCCTCTTTTCTTGATGTACTGGAAAATATTAGGGTTCAACCAGTATATTCACCCTAATAATGGGCGACTTCAACTACCCCACGATTAACTGGGAAAACTACTCGTGTACCAACTCCTTAGCTCAACGCTTTCTGGAATTCATAAACTCCAGTGCCCTGGATCAACTTATTCACACCCCCACCAGGGGCAACAATGTCCTAGACCTAGTCATTACCAACATGAGTGACTGGTGTTCCACACCTGAAGTCAACTCCTCGTTGGTCCGATCTGACCATAAGCTAATCACCCTTGATATTCACATCCTGCCCCTCACCCCCCATTAAGGAAACCACAGTAAAAAATTTCTCCAAAGCCAACTTCATGCTTCTTAAGACAGAAGTGGTGAACTTCATGACACCCATGCAGATGGACAATACAGTTACAACTGCTGAATCCTACACAAATGCACTCTATAAGCACTTACACAAGTGCATGGATCATGCTATCCCAAACAGAACCAAGACGCTATCCTCCAAAAAAAGGAAGCCAATCTGGTGGTCCCCTACCATAAACAAACTATACAACAGAAGGAAGAAACTGTTGGAAAAGAGAGTAAAATCCCATGAGTGGAGGAGCTCCTTGGTCAGCCTCAGTAAGAAGCTGAGATCCCTTATAACATCCTCCAAAGCTAGCTACGAAAACAAAATTGCCACTAATTCTAAGGACAATCACAAAGCATTCTATAGCTATATCAAGAATCTCGATGGCAACACCCAGATCTGCTCTGAGTTACAGCACAACGGCATGAAAATTACAGGACCAACTGATATTGCCAGTATCCTGGCAGATAGGTTCAGTGCTAACTTTACCCCCACTCACCCCCTAAAGGGCCCATATCTATACAGGAAGAATGCAGAGTCCCTGTAATCACAACTACGCAGATAAAAGCTGCACTCTCTAAAGCCAAAAACAAAGCATCCATGGGACTGGACAACATCCCAGGCTGCGTTTTACACGAACTTCAGAATGAACTTAAGCACCATGTTCAATAATAGCCTCACATCAGGCTTTTTGCCCACTGAATGGCGCACAGCAACAGTTATCCCACTTCACAAAGGGGGAGCCACCACTGATCCTGGCAACTATCGACCTCTTAGCCTGACGAGCATGGTCTGCAAGGCCATGGAACATATCATCATGGAACTCATAAACAAAGACATTGGTAACCTCCAAACTCTGGATCCCACCCAGTTCGGGTTTGTGAAAGGCAGATCATACCTCCTGAACCTGATCGACTTCTTTGAGGCAGTCACCAAAGCTGTAGATGAGGATAAGGTGGTTCACACAGCCTATCTTGACCTCACCAAGGCTTTCAACACCATCCCCCATTCTGGAATTATAGGTAAACTCACTAAACTAGGTATAAATCCCTACATCACAAGATGAGTTGCCAGCTGGCTCACTGACAGAACCCACACTGTAAAAATTGCAGTCTCCAAATCTGACCTCAAAGCTGTGACAAGTGGAGTACCACAGGGTTCCGTCCTGGGACCTCTCCTGTTTGGTATATACTTCTCTGAAGTACAGGCTAACACAGAAGGCCTCTGGCTAATGACGTTCGCAAATGACTGCAAACTAGGAGCCATAGTCGAGTCCCCAAATGATGTGGACATCCTACAGAAGGGCCTCGCTAAGACAGATGCTTGGTGTCAGAGCCATGGCCTCAAGCTCAATGCCAAAAAGTACAGTGTCATCCCCTTTGGTAAAAACTCTGTATCCATGAACTGCCATATAGGCAGCAATCTACTTAACACCAAATGTGTGATAAGAGACCTTGTGATCCAGGTGGACAGTAGTCTCTCCTTTGATAGTCACATCGCCACAGTAGTCAGGAAGTCCTTCTACGTGGCACACCTCATCATAAAAGGGTTCTCATCCAGGAAAAAAGAGGTCATTGTTTCCCTCTACTCGACACTCATTAGACCCATTATAGAGTACAGTGCCCCTTTTGGAATGTACCTCACAAGACATCTGCAGCAGCTGGAAAGGCCACAGAACTACCTCACAAAGAGGATTACTGGCCTCAAACAAATGCCGTACTCTGACCGTCTCAAAAAACTCCAGCTTTACTCTGTGGCATATCGCCTACTCTGAGGTGATCTCTGCCTAACATATAATGCTATGTCAAACCCAGAGCTGTTGGACATGCTACAGCTAAAGAAATCCCAATCCCTCCAAGCTACATGCTCTAGGGACCTAAACCTTGTCACCACAATAAACAGGACATGCTGGAGGGATAGATTCCTGTCCAAGAGACATCCCATACTCTGGAATAGGCTACCCATCTATGTCAAGCAAAGTTCTTCATTAGCACTCTTCAAGAAAAATCTTGAAGAGTGGATGGGAAATAAGAAATACACCCCGGGGATCACTTCTGTGTCTCTGCTCGACAGTGGCACAGGAAAATAACTTTCTTGGGTGGCGTAAGCCAGGGAATCTTGTTGGCTAGGCTTACGTAGGCCCTTGGGCCGATAGCCTAGTACCTACCTATGAACCTATGACCGAACAAGTGACACATCTGCATATCAATGTCCTGGAGATGAGAGTGGTACTCTTGGCATTGCAGTACTTTCAGGACTCTCTTCCTCTGGGGACAATTGCGATTCAGATGGGCAACATGTCGGTGGTCTGGTATATAAACAAACAAGGACGAACCAGATCCTATCCCCTTTGTTGAGAGGCCCTAAGAGTGTGGCAGTGGGCTACTTCCACCTAGCCTTTTCTGATAGCAATGCACATCCCGGGCAAATCCAACGTGATAGCAGACAAACTGAGCAGGACAATCTTGTTGCCTCATGAGTGGTCCCTCAAAGAAGAAATAGCGGAAAGAATATTCCGCAGATGGGGCCAGCCTTGCTGCAATCTCTTTGCATTCCCCATGAACACAAAATGCAGAAGCTATTTTGCCCTAATCCCCCCTCTGGAAGATGCCCCAAGGGAAGCACTTGTACATGATTGGCCTCCGGGTTTCCTTTATGCCTTCCCACCAATACTCCTGATACCCAAAGTGTTAGAGAAAGCCATAGCCCTGGGAAGGACCATAATTCTTATAGCCCCTCACTGGCCTTGTCAGATTTGGTCCCCCTTTCTTTGACCTCATCTGTTGGAAGGGCCTTGGATTCTAGACCCAGTTCCAGACCTTCTGATGCACTTGTCAGGGGCTCTTCATCCCTCCCTTAAGTCCCTGAAATTGACAGCTTGGCTGCTCCAATTCCCAACATAGCCAGGTTTGATAACCTCTTAACTGAAACACAACATATTTTAATATCTTCTCATAAATCATCTACTAGGAAATTGTACCTCAACAAGTGGAAGAGATTTTCCATATGGGCTACTCAAAATAACATTGACCCTTACCTGGCCCCTATTTCCTCCATACTAGAGTTTTTGACTATCCTTTTCAACAAGGGAGCGGCGGCAGCCACCATTCGTGTGCAGCTCACTGCGATCTCTAATTTTCATCTTGGTACTGAAAGCTTTAATGTAATGTCACACAAGCTATCCAAAGCTTTTCTCAAGGGGACATTCCACCTGAGACCACCCGTCAAATCCCCTTATACACCTTGGAATCTAAATTTTATGCTTTCATGCATCTTTCTTCCACCGTTTGAGCCAGCTTCTTCATGCAATTTGAAATTTTTGTCTTGGAAGACTGTCTTTTTACTAGCCATCACATCTGCCCAAAGAGTTTCAGAGCTACAGGCCTTGTCTATAAAACAATAAACAAGCTCCTTCCACCCATGAGACCAATAGTCTCCAGTGGTGGCATGTGTACTGAAGCACTATCAATTTATGTGGAGAACACACTACACCCTTTTTTGGATGACTGTTATACCATTCTCAAGGATACAAAAAGTTTTTGGGAAAGATTACACAATAGAATTTCTACTGTAGATGGAGATTACATGTTTGTTACCTTAGATATAGAGTCTCTTTTTACTTCTATCCCTAATGAGTGGGTATAGATATGATCAGGGCTTTCCTTAGTTTGCACAAATGTCTTAATGATGACCATATAGGACTCATATGTACTCTT
Source organism: Protopterus annectens (assembly GCF_019279795.1). NCBI lineage: Eukaryota > Metazoa > Chordata > Ceratodontiformes > Protopteridae > Protopterus > Protopterus annectens. The sequence continues at coordinate 405,770,265 of NC_056751.1, read as the reverse complement.
ATTAGAAATTATACTAGAAAATAATGTTTTTCTTTTTGAAAATGATTATTATTTCCAGAAGGTTGGCGTGGCTATGGGCACTGCTTGTGCAAATAGCTACGCCAACCTAGCTTTAACACAATGGGAACAGACCACTAATCTAGCAGCAAGCAATGATTTAAGTAACCATATTTTATGGTATGTCCGTTTTGTGGACAATATCTTTATGCTATGGAAAAGTGATGCCACTGAACTTGAAAAACTGGTTGAATATATGAATAATGCTACTGGATTCCTAAAGTTTAGTTACAAATGTTCTCAGAGTGAAATTGAGTTCTTAGATGTCCTTCTCAAGAAGTCTGACCTGAATGAGGTCAGTAGTGGTATATATAAAAAACCCACAAGAAAAAATGTTCTACTACATAAAAATAGTATGCACCCTGGGCATATTCCCCGTAACATGTTAAAAGGACAAGTTTATAGGGTGATCAGACTTCACAACAATGATCTAGAGGCACAAAAACAGGAGTTTTGCAAATAGGGTACTCTGTGAAAGAGATAGATACTGTAATAGATGAAGCTTGGACTCATAGAAGTGATAGATGTAAACCCTACTTTAGGGATGTAGTGAATGATGTACATAATTGTCAAGGTAGTAATGCCAGTTCTAATTATTTCAGAATTATTTTCTAGTTTTCGAGTGACATCAATGAGTATTGTGATATTATAAAAAGAAATTGGCATATTTTACAAGTAATTCCTGAGCTAAAGAATAAGATTAGCACTGTTCCTGCTTTTTCCTTTAGGAATAATAAGTCACTTAAACAGCATCTATGCAATAAAAATATTGTAAGGCGATCATATGAGTGTATGAGGTTATGCACTTTTCCTTGCAGAAGATGTACTGCCTGTCCTTATATTTTTTCTAATATCTCATATACACACCCTACTAAGAATTTCACTATACACATTAATTATTATGCTGATTGTCGTACTTGTAATATAGTATATTTTGCTTACTGCCAGCAGAGTCATGTCTTTTATGTAAGGAAAACCAATAGGCTTTTGAAGGACAGAATATTAGAACATAATAGGGATACTGAAAATCAAAAAAAGAATAATGCTTTAGCAAATCATGTCATGGCAACTGACCCCTCACGTAAATTTAGGTTTTTTGTTATTTAGGTAATTGATGCTAGTCCCCAAGGGGGAGACATTGAAAGTACAGTAGAGGCAGCTGAAAAAAATGGATACTTTTATTAGATGCAGAGAGACCTCCAGGCCTGAATTTTTCTGTTAAGCCTTTTCTAAAACTAAGGAGGCTTAAACACTGATTTCTATATTCATATTTATATTTATATATTTTATGTGTAGTAAGTGCGTATATATATATATATATATATATATATATATATATATATATATATATATGGATCTATCTGAGTTCATCGACATTTTAAAATACCGAAAACGAAATAACCGACACCAAAACAGCGAAACTCATATAACCGACGCCAGAAGATCGACAGTTCACAAACACGACATCGCATACACCCGACACAACATACCAACAAACAAAACACATCCCCTATCCAACACTCACACACACAACACAAGCACACCAAAATCCTTACAAACAAACACTAACCCATACATACACAACTATCCACAACCCTGACCCAAACCCTTACCCTAAGGTCCGTCACTATCGCACACTCACCTAACCCGCGCCCTAACCCTAACTCACTTATCCCACCCCTACCCCTACAAAACACCAACATCGCACACTTACCTTACTCGCACACTCACCTAACCCGCTAACCCTAACTCACTTATCCCACCCCTACCCCTACTAAACACCAGCATCGCACACTTACCTTACTCGCACCCTATCATCCGTCACTACCGCAGACTTACATATCCTTTCCCCATCGCAGCTTCTCAGCGTCGGTGTCTTCTTCCGTCGGTCTTCTGCCTCGTCGATCTTCTGGCGTCGGTGACGTGACTTTCGACATTCTCGTGTCGGTTAATTCGTTTTCGACATTTTAACATGTCGATGAACTCAGATAGACCCATATATATATATATATATTTTTTTTTAATATACATGTTTTTATGTTGTACTGTATGCACTTTTTAAAGATGTTTTTACTTCTGTCTTTTTAAGATTTTTATGTCTTATTTGATTGTATCGGCTAATTAAGTAATGACTTAATTGACTTAACTAATGCTATATATGGCTGCTGTGTTTTTTCCAAGTTTGTCTGATGAATCAACAGTTTTTGGTCGTGAAAGCACTTATTCTGTTTGTTGTTTTATTCGATTAAAGTCCATGTCTGTGTAAGTTGGGTGCATTTGGTTTTCTTTTATTACTACGCTGTTTTTGCACCCAACCCCACCCTCAAGTTGTTTTCTTTTATTCAATACTTGTCTGTAAAACCCCATATCTGATTTTTCATTCTGACAGTGTTTCACTACGAACAAATCCTTCATTCTTACCTAAAGTTTGTACTGAAGCTAACCTTAATCAAACCATAGAATTACCGTTTTTTTCCCCCAAGCACACCAATAATTTGGAGTACATGCTGCACAAACTTGATGTTCACAGGCAACTTTGATTTTACCTAGATAGAACCAAAGAATTTAGAAGATCTGAACAACTCTTTGTTTCCTTTTCAGACTCCAGAAAAGGTAGACCTGTAGCAAAAAATAGTCTGCCGAAATGGTTATCTGATTGCATCACCTTCACTTACTCAGCTGCCAATATACCTCTACAACACAAAATAAAGGCTTATTCAACCTGTTTCCACATCTTCAGCCTTTATTGCCAAGCTACCAATAGATAGTATTTGTGCAGCAGCCACTTGGTCGAAGCCTCATAATTTTATCACTCATTACAAAGTCGATAGGGCCTCCAGGGACAAGGCTTTCTTTGGTTCCACTGTCCTGAGAAACATACTTACATGAGCCACCAGAGAAAGATGGTGCTTGGGACGCTACCCATCTGTAAGAATGAATGACGAGATGGAACAACTTCACATAAAGAAGTTATGTACTCACCGTAACGTTCCATGTGAGTTGTTTATCTTGCCTTCATTCTTACTTCGCACCCTCCAACCCCCTCCAAGCTTTTTCGAGGACCGAGATTCATGTTTTATCATGGTTGCCTTGTCTTTTGTATGGTTTCCTTACCTAAATTAGGGATAGAATGCCATATGGTATTGTTAGAGGCAGTAAACAAGATCTGAGGTAACACAAGGTGCATCATGGGATAGGGACTTGGCCTTGAGCTGTCTGAAGTCCTCGAGCTTTGTAGTTGGCTGACTTGGAGCCGAGGATCGGCTCCGAACCCATCTGTAAGAAGGCGAGATGAACAACTCATATGGAACACTATGGTGAGTACATAACTTCTTTTTTCGTTATGGTGATTTGCTCTGGCAAAGAGGGTTTCCATGGCTGTAAGAAGGCTTGCTGTGAGAAGAGATTTTCTGTTGTTTAACTTTTTGTGTGTACGTGTAACTGCTGTGTCCTCTTCAAGATGAAAAAACAAACTGAGACTTTAGTGAACTCTATTGCAGCCTTGCAAAC